>NC_045164.1:5892683-5912683 GCF_900700415.2 Clupea harengus | reverse complement strand
GCAGGACTTTCCAGTGAGTCATTTCCTTCCAGAGGCTCACATGTTGGTGCACTTCACTGGTTGTGAAGTAGATCCTATACAAAGAGGCGTTCCTATGGCAGCATAATAAAAGACGTCCGTTATTGTGTGGGAACTGTTACATAACTTTACCTATATGTTATATCACAGGTTACATGATCATTGTTGTTTTTAAAAATCATTACTGTATTTAGAAAATGGATAGTGGTTGTATGACCCTGACTACAACTGCAGCAAACTACATCAGAGCCATATCTTATGAAATTCGTCACCTCATTTCAATCTAGCAGGCAGAAAATATTTAAAAAGCATTTGCCCTTCATGAAGATGGTTACAAAACGTCATAGTCTCAGATGGTTGAGTGGAATCGCTGGAGTATTGAATTTTGTCTGAGGACCAAGGTAGACTCAGGTCCCACAATGCGTATCTAATTGCACTGCAATCGTTTGATGCATCTTTAAAACTCCATTTGGCACCTGGCCCACTGACCTTGGATTTGATGTGCCACAAATGAGGCTCACAGGTTTTTTATGGATTCAGAGAATGTTCTCTTCCTGAAAGAAAGCTATTTTGCCTACACCATTTATTTTTGGTCCTTGTCATTAATGAAGTATTCTGCTGTGCATCTTCACGGGGAACCCAAAACACGCTCACTGTTGCCTTGCCTTCAGCTATGTGTTCAGAGCTTAAATGAGTGAAGTTCTGTTTTATATTCCATTTATCTTTTCAGGAGCGAAGATTTATTTAAAAGCTGTGCCTTCAACCTGGGTAAAAATACATTGCGGATTTAATGCCCAATTTCACACAGCATGATTCCACGTTACTGTTAATTTGACATTGGCTCTCCACAGAGAGACTGCAACACTGTTTTATGACTGGTTTGATATTGATTGACAACTGATCCATTTTTATTACTTTAATGTGCCCAATGAATTTCCTACCCTACAGCCTCTCAATCGATTAAACACGTCTCAGGAGACTGCTGAAAAAGACCATATATTTCCTATTCCTCACAAAATGTCTGGTGTCAAAGACAGCATGGCGCCACACAGCCCAAGAACATGGCCGCTTGCATGGTTTGGTTGAGCAGAGTGTGGGGAGAGAGATCCAGATGCTGCATTGAAAGACCAATCATGGAACACCTATAGAACACAGTGCCTTAGTACAAAGAGCTTGTTACAGTGTAAGAAAAAAACATGAATTAGTGAGTGTAATGATACACATATTCTGTACATCTGTAACATTAATCATTACTCAAGTCCTGGTTTTATCAAAGCACAATGTATAAATACGCTGTTATGCTTTTATACTTAGCTAACTTAGTAACCTAGTAAATTAGTACAGAGTACTTACTAGTCTAATTTCGGCCAAAGATTCCTATTTGATAGCATCAGCAAGCAACCAAAACAACACAATGGGGCCTCACATATGTTTGTTGCACACATGTTTACTGTACATCCAGTCAGTCTGGATCATATGAGGGATAACCAAAAGGTAAAGATTTTTACCCTTCTTTAACAAAGTCCAGGGAGGCCTCAAATGCCCCAGTATACCACTCATGTGAAAAAGGACACAAAAAAAAGACTAATTCATAAGTCACACATGAATAAGCAAAGAAGATTAAGCAGAGGAAATAAGCAGAAGATTGCCTCATGGTTAAAACCGTGCCCTGCAGCAGTAAGAACTCTTCATCAAAGAGCACAGTGTAAGACCCATAACTGTGCCTCTATGGCATTGACGACCCCTTTCAGGCTCTACATGACATGACTTTTTTTTGAAGGGGGTGAACTGAAAGAACCCTGAGTCTTTTGACAAAGCCTCCTCTATGAGGAGAGGTCTCTGAGGAGGTGCTTTTGCTTTGATTTGTGAAGGCTTGCTGTTCTTCCACGCAATGCATTACCAATGTGTTAAATCACATTCCTCAGTGAAGATGAAGAGGGCACAATTTAATGTTAGGGGACTGGCTTTCTCCTCTTGGGGAGGAAGTTTAAGGGAGTATACCATCCCAATGCCCCAACCTCCTTGACTTCACAGTCGAAACACGATATGGGATTCACAGTGACATATTCACGTTACATATGTAAAAATGAGAAAAGGGATGGCAGAAACACACACAGAATATGTGCAACATGAGTTAAGCCCCTTGAAATATAGGAAATGAAGAGCAACACCAATGTGCAGAATTTGCTTCTGACAAGAGGCTGCTTTCAAGACATGTTATGCTTGCGCTTCACTCTTCTTTTTTTTTACACACATTGAAAAATATTGTTTGACCTAGAGTTAGATACGGAGCATATACATTATCTACAGACCTACTTGGCAACTTCTCAACAAAATACAAACTCTAAAAATCTCTAAATAAAAAGTTTCTTTCCTTGCACACATACAGTATATATACAGTATATACTGTGTATACCCACACACATATATATACACACACACACACACACACACACACACATACATATATATATATATATATATATATATATATATATATATATAGATACTGTATATATATTTAATCCTTTCAGCTCCTCTAATGGAATGGTCTTATCTCCACTGCCCTACAATTTTCACTGTCATAGAAAGAACATGGGATCGTGGAGGTTGTTTCAAATTCTCTTTGACATTAACTAGACTTTTTTTCATCTCTTTCCACCTTCCTTTCCGTTCCATCAATCTCAAGCGCTTTACCTCCAGAGGTGCTGCTTGATTGTCAATCTTGTTTCATTCTTTCCACAGAAACGTGATTGCCTACGCATGATTTTCTCCTTCACACGTGCCTTGAGGTTCATGTGATTACTTGTGAAGTGGGCTAAATGAGAGGAGTTCTGAGCGAGCACTATAAATACTTTCCATATAGTCCTCACTGCAAGTCCTCTGCACGGGAAGCCAAGCCACACAAGAGTGTCTTCAGAGACTGACTGACAGTAGCAGGACATGTGGATAACACCGCAAAGGGACCTTTGCTTTTCCTCATGATTAATTAGCTTTGGGCACGCTGTGAATGTTGGTTGCCTGGGCTACAGAGAGCCGTCTTTAAATCAATATGAGACATTTGCTTTCTTTTGCACTAAAATATTTAATCCATTCTTCCTATATGTGCAGTACAATACGTTAGTGACACTTCTCACAGAGGTTATATAATGCAAACTCTACAGATACGATGGGCAGTGATAAATCATTTCCTGATATCCCAATAATTGCTTACAATTAAAAAGGCATGAAATGACATTACGTAACAAAACATGGCCTATGTGCATGATTTGACATACAGTAACTAGATGCTAGTTATGGTATGCCTACCCACGGGACAGAAACTGGACGATAGAGTGACTGCTCAGTATGTATGGTTTGTATGTATGTATGGTTTTGGATCTTTTTTAACGCATTTTGAATAAGGTTTAAAATATCCGTTTAATGAAAGTGAGTCAACCATGAACCAAATCCCTTTTTATCTGCATGCGCCACCCCTGCCAGCTCTCTGGGCTCCTGTGATTAAGGGCATATTCACTGGTCTGAGGTCCTGTGAACCTGCAAGATGCCAGGGGCCACTCGCTCTCTCTGCCTCTGTCGAAAGTGCTGACGCACGACCAGCGCTGCGTCTTAGGGATGACACGCTTGGCTAAACTCCCTATACAACCCAATTTCATTCTGCAAACCTACCCAAACTTCAGGACGGCCAGAAGAGAACAGAATGGGTCGCATAATCTCTTCGAGACCCAAACAAATCTGAGAGAGCTGTAAAAGGCATCAGAGGCATGGAGGAGAAGCTCAGCAATGAGCTTTAAAAGATGGAAATGAGGAAAAACATCAATCAGAAGAGCAGAGAATGTACCCTCTACTGTTAAATATTCATAGAGCGCAATATATTTTCATTCAAAGTATAGAACACTCAAGATTATCTTCACTTAAGGCATAAATTATTGATAATTTTTCCTTTACAAAAACGCTTCTCTGTTATAATTTATTCATGGCTGGATTATGTGTAGACTGTGACGGAGCAAGATTCTCACGGTCACTATTTGTAGCGCCTACAGACACGGATTATGTTGATACTGTTTATCTGTCTCTTCCTTCCTCATCCTGTCTCTCTCACTCACTTCTCACCACATCCTTAACCCAGATATGTGATCTGGACTGGCCACAGTCTACATCGATGCAGGAAATACTAGGGGCATTTTTCTAAATATGAGCAGAAACTAAACTACAGAGTAGAAAGCCATCAAAGGCTCTCAAACTACAGCGAGCACTACAGAGAGTATCACAAATAAACAAGACACAAGGGCTGACTCCTCTGCGTCTTCTGTCGGTACACAGGGTAATTACTTTGACCTGCCTAAAAGAACAGCAAGGACAAAAGGATGTAGGTCAAGCACACTATTAGAATGCAGCTGATTAAAAAAAAACATGCCTCATTTAACGGTCTTAGATAAAAACAGTAGCAACTTGTCTTTTACAGAAGCAGGTCAAATGCATTATTTTACAAGCATCTGGTCAAATAGCCACTGCCAGAACACAAAGAAAACAAATCGATTTTTTATCATAAACTGGCCTTTGTATATGTACTGTGTTGAGTCCCACTATGTGCTGATGAAGCTTAGAATTCATTTAATACTGCATCACTGACATGTACTGTTCTGTCAAGCCATTGCTTTATCTGGAAATGCGTGGCATTTTTAGAAAAGGAACTATATGCAAATACAACATCACAAGCATATGACGCTCTACAGCCACATAGGAACTGCAGGATCACCTATTTGTAAAGGCTCAGTCAAAAATAAGCAGTGTTCAATATTCAGTATATATTTAGTAGTAAAGAGTGGAATCTATTCTATTGGAATTATATAACGAACTATGCATATGCACTATGCATATAGCCACTGCATCAAGAGGGATGAGTAAAGCTAAATGACATGAGAGAGTAAAGGTCTTGGGTGTCTGATTCCCTTTTGCCTATATGATCCAGAATCAACACATAAATGGTGGCAAGTAATCAACAAATTACCCCTTTTATTAAATGCTTGCATTTCATGGGATGCAACCCAAATTTTAGGGGTGTTTCAATTTAGTTTTTCCAATTCTCTATCTTACACACACATGCACACACACACACGAACAGAGAGAGAGAGAGAGAGAGAGAGAGAAAGAGATAGACTCTGTTCAGATGATGTCACTGTAAAATGTTTTCCAAACATATGCTCTGAATTGCAATGTCTACACTGTAAAAAAACTGCCATCGTTTTTACGGGAAAAAACTGGCAGCTGAGTTGCCTGTAAAAAATACATCCACCTGTAAACCTCTTTACAGAGCAGCATGTAAATTTAACATTTTAAACCTGTATATTCAACATTGTATTTGAGCAATATTTACATCACTGTTATGTTTTATTGGACAAGTTTGTACAGTAAATGTAACATTTTAAACCTGTATATTCAACATTGACCTTAAGCTATATTTACATCACTGCAATGCTACACTGTAAAATAAATCCGGTTGTTTTTACAAAAAACTGGCAGCTGTGGTTGCTGTAAAAACCTGTAAAAAATACATCCAGAACCAGTAAATTTAACATTGGATTTATGCTGATTTTGCATGACCATTATGCTATAAAAACTATTATTTCAGTAAAATATACATCCAGTTGTTGTCTATTGTACATCAAATTCCATTCAATTTCACTGAGAAATACCAAGCAAACAGCATTATTTAACTGCTTAAGTCTCATTATAACACTGTTATTCAACTGATTTTTCATGTAGATTCCCCTTAAAAGTTCTTTATAATATAATGTATTTGAACGTATTAATAACAGTTTGGACCAGGGTCGCACCAGTTGTGGTGCGGTCGCGCTTGTGCCTGTGGTTCTCGGGGGCCCATAGCTGGGGCCAATAGACATATTTATGTCCCCCCTTAGACTGCGTCTGACAGAAGTCCCTGACTCCAATTTCCGCCACTCAAACATGGTTGTGTTCAGTGAAGAACTGGTACTTCATATCGAAGTGGGCCTAATGCTATCGAATCCCTTGAAAAGGTAAACTTATCTCCATCATGGTTGGTATTATTTGTGGGAAAAATAGTAGTTCTTATTTTCTTTGGTATTTTTGTCATATTGAGATTTGCAATGATTGCTGGGTAATATGTACACCAGAGAGCCTAGCAGCCTAATAGAAGCCACAGGTCACAGCATTAATAATATGAGACACAATACTGAGTATTCCACAGTAAATTTAACACTGAACAACACTGTTCACATGCAGCTGGAAAGCCTGATTAACTGATGTTGGACCCATGAGTTGGCACACTGTCTGAAACAAATGCTACAACAGCAATAAGGTGCATAGCTGTTGGCAGGACCAACACCAGCGTGCATCCTCACTTCACATGCGGCCTCATTCATCAGATAAGTAAAGACAGCTGCTGCACACCTGTACACCTTCAATAACTGCCACCTCCACTGAAAATAATGATATCTCATTAGCTAACAGGTGTCCCTATTACTTCAACCCCAAAGTGTTATGGAGGTAGAGAATAATATCCTTCGTGGAGTATTACCTGCAGCGCATATTATTTCAGTCTACCTGAACACTGTTGTAGCTTCATATTCTGGAGTGATTGTAGAGATGACTACTCTTCAGCCTCTCAGATGTGGTCAAGACAACAGTTTACAATTTAGGTTTGTTAACTTCTTTATTTCTCAGCCAATGGCTGGACAAGCCCCACAAAGAATACAGTGTGCTCACTTCTTCTACGAACTTCTACCCTTCATTAATTAGTCCAGAGGGAAAACTCAGACCTCCAGAACTCAAGTGCTTAATGCTAAATGGATGTGTACTTACATATACCTAATATTAATATTTAACAAGCTGTATGATACCAGGTGGGAGATGGAACACGTTTTGAAAAAATCGGTGAGATGGACAACCAGTACAAACGTGTGAGATAGATATACGGAGGGAATGATGAAAGACTGGTGAAATGTGGATGGTGTCTGTGCTTCAAAGCAGCATACACATTTGTCAACTATACTTCTTTACTTTTAGAAACTTTAGGTTCCATAGTTGAGAATTAGCTTCTCCCAATAATATGCAGATTTGGCCTAAAACGATATGCCTCGCAAAAGATAATAAACTGATTGTCTTTTAGAGTTACTTCAATTCTCCCAGAACGTCATCTTTAGACGTACTGGCTTTGACTTTGAATCAAAATGATTTTGTCACACACACACATGTAACATGGGCTATTGTTTAACAGGTTGAGCTGAGTGTTTCAGTCTTGATTATGACACAGTTCTCAGGCCCAGAACAGGGAAAATCATTTCTGGCACTTTGGTTAATCAGCCAGTATCAGGAAGGCACAGGAAAAAACTCAGAGTCTCAGTTTGTTCCTGCACACATCAGGACAAAGCGCTGCAGACTCTCTCCGTCAGTACTCCTCCTCTGTTTGATGTGATAGAGGCTGGGTGTGTGTGTGGAAGTCTGCCTGGTGCTTTCTCTCACACAGAATCTCTTTTAATGGGATAGGTTTCGTAATATCACATCTTCAAACGAGCCTTCCCCTCAAACCACCCGGACTGACTGGTTTGGTTCATAGAAAGAAACATTAAAAGAAAGCGGGTCAGCACCATGCCTTGTGCTGTCGCCAAATTAATAGGCCTCCGTGTTCACACTCATTTGTTGGTGTTAGCGTTGCATTTACAGGCTGCCTCTGCTGTGTGTTTTCTGTGCAGTGCTTGAGGAGAATCTGCTAATTAGAAGTGCTAACGGAGGGTATCGTATACAGTATATTGTGTTTTTTGGTTCTTATGTGTAGTACTTTTCTTATGTGTAGTACTTATTTGTGTTTTTATGTTTTATGTTATGTGTAGTACTTATTGTGTTTGTATGTTTTTATGTTCACTGTATGCACCTATACACCAGAAAAAATTCCAAGTAGGTGTAAACCTACTTGGCAATAAATCCAATTCTGATTCTGATTCAGATTCAGACCCATCTGAAAAAAAGCTCCCTGTGGAGGTTAGAAACTAGTGCTGGACTGGTGAAAGTATGCCCCAGTGATTGGGCATTAGAATGTTAGCTGGAGAGCTCTGGACCTTTAACCTTTCTATTTCAATAGGACAGTTGCCATGGCCACCTGAATAAAGAACCACCGGCTGACGGGATTTCAAGGTGATCTTTGCTCACCTCATGGTTTTCTTCGAAAGGCGTGTGAACGGCCAAAGACCAGTCACCTCCAGAGCCATCTGCTGTCAGCGCGGCTGGGCCTAACAGGAACTGTTTTTAAATGTCCCGCCAATCGTCTGCCATCTAGCCACATTGGCCAAAACAGACGGCTCCCCCTGCAGACCGGAGGGAGAGGGACAGCCCAAAGTCTTATTATAACCGGGGTTTGAGTGAGGCAGACCCAGCACGGCCAAGCCGGGCGTGACAGTATAATGGCTTTTTCTGAATTACTTTCAGAAACCATAATGTATGTGTGTGCTTTCAGTAGAGAAGAGTAAGGGTGACTGCTTCTGCTGGACATTTCATGGAAGGAGGGACTATTGGCAAAAAAACAAGCACAAGAACTATTCTCCAAACTAGATGCTGTTAAAGCATGAAGCGGCTATGCTACAGTATTTATAGTATATTTATTTGCAGCAGGATAAACAGAATGTATGATGATTTCAGGATGAAGCGTGCGCCTCGTGTGAATTTAGACCCCGTTTCCCATAGTTCCAGATTTGTATCATGATCTCTAAGGATATTTGACAATCTTTCTGTACTGTCAGATTTTTGTTGTATTTCAGACAAAGTGGCTTATTTTGATTTTTTTTTTGTGATTTTTTTATGTCAGATGACCATTTCATTCTCTTCCAGATTTATTCCAAATCATTTCCCTTCGATTTGTTACCATTCTACCAGAGGTTGCTTGGTCATGCAGTGATGACCAACAACCTCCCATCGTAATCAGCACCATATTTTATGTACTTTCCAGTAAGGGCTTGGCTCATATTGCTGTTGCTGTTAATGGAGTGGAAAATAGAATATTGATACCCAAACAAGAGAGCTTACGCAAAGTGTACTAAGTTGAGACAGAGCAGAGATAAATGTGCCATCTGAAGAGACCACCTCCGTGTGGGACAGCCACTAACATAGCATACATGCCCTTCATTTTCGCATTAGCAAAACTTTGAGACACCACCCCCATTTCAGATTCTCCTTCAAGTGGGATGGCAGCAACTGCACTGTGGTGTAATCCTTTTATCTGTACCTATTGATCAGAGACCATCTGTATGCAGGCCATAGAGTTTGATTCACAAAAACATGGACTGGGCTGACGCTTCTATCAGATTCTTATCAAGGAGAGCCTGGGAGTCGACAAAGATCCTATGCGCTTAGAATGCATGACCAAAAATCCATGGCTCAAAATGACTTGCATTGAATTATATTGGAAAAAGCACTATTTTAACCCAATTTATGTATATTAAATGCAATATTTCACTAACACACACACACAAAAACACAAACACATACACACATATATATATAAGCCTGAAACTCACCATTTATTTTCCATTGCTGGTGTCCAACAGATCCTTGTAGTATGCTTATATCTTAACTCATGTAGTGCCACCTATATGCAATGTACCTTGACTCCCTCATAGTTGTCAGCAGCAAATTAGGAGCTTCAATGTAGAACAGAATAAATCCATATAAAGGCATCTAAATGGTGAAAAATCATTACGAAATGCTATACACTGGAAAAAACATAGTCACCTATAGGGAATATAATAACATTACACACATTTTCTGATGAAAATGATGAAAAGAAGGTTTTTCTTCAACATTGAGTAGTTTTGGAGAGGTGTTGCTGTGTTCGCTTCTGCCATGGTAGAGAAGGTAGCATATCTTCACTTCACACCCTAAATGGCTTCTTTTCTATCCTTTCTAGAAGGACAGTGCTCTTTACCACATTCATACCTTCTCATGGCTTCTCTGGGAATCACGATTAAACACCTCAGCGCTGCTATGGCATATCCAGGGAGTTAACAGCTCCATTTTGTGCTCCTTTAGGACCCCATCAGGGTGGTATATGGGACATAGACCAGTGAAGACCATCTTGGCTGTGAGAGAGAGTGGCCACATCCAGTAGATTATAGAACAGTCACTGGCCATTTTCTGACTTTGGTCTGGTCAACCGTGTCAACCCACCTTCTGCTTTATTGTAAATCTGCACTTAGCCAGTTTTCTTTTTCTAGCAATGCTCGTCTGATCTCTGATGCTGTGCACTGCTAAAAGTTACATAGAGTTGCCGTGCGCCACACGCAAACACACACACACACACACGCACACAGTTGGCAGACCTGTGCTGTATTTCGCCTATAGACAGTGCTGCAAAATTCCATCAAATTATTTTATATAATATTTCAACATTGTAAATATGTATTTGAGTCAGTTGTCAGTTTGTTTACATGAAGGTTTCTCTATGTCAGTCATTGATCAATGATTGCGTTGGGTGACACTGTAGAAGGCAGCATAGGTTAAAGCTATGAATCACAGTAAGGATATATTTAGCATAGGAAGATGGGCAAATGTGCACATTTCTAGGGCCTGTGCCTTGAAATGTGTTTGAGATAACACATTTAATATTGATCAAAATGGGTAAAAACATCAATTTCCCAGCGTAAGTCAGTCTTTTTGACTCATGTTGCGTATATTTCAATTTTTTTTTTTGATGATTACTTGTAATATCATAGTTTGATGTGTTTCTGCTGTAAAGTTAGACAAGAAAATCTATGCCTGCAGGCCATTTTGAAACACATCCTGCATTCTGGGGTTAAGCTTTCAACACAAGCCCTGCGGAGACCAACAACATTGGTGTGTTACATGAGGGTATACTTTCAGGTGAGAGGCGGTGAGAAGCTTCACGCTCATATCCAAAACACAAATATGAGGAAGATTTTATAGTTGGCTATTTTTGTTCTGATAAACGTGAATTCATGGATCCACCTTCTGCTCGAACTACACGATAGGAACTTATTGTATGGGCCATTCTACCGAATTGGTGCAAAGTCAGGTTGGAAATATTTTGAAAATTTGTATGTTTTATTCCCAAAACTTTGTCCATATATATATTGTACCATATCTAAAGTACACATATCTAGTAAATGAACCGTCAATTTTTATATTGTATTTTCGAAAATTGTCACTACCGAAACATAGTAATAAACTATAGGAAAAACGTATTATTATTAACCTGTTCAGATTGTGTTTCCTTCCCTTCTCTGAAGAGTATTTTTACAAATATTTCTTGAAGGTTTTCACAATGAAATCAATAAAAATGAAATTTTTACCAAATTTCAAAGTTCAATTTATACAAGTCATCAAAATCTAAGTGCAATATTTCTTTGTAAAATGCAAAATACTGATCATATTGATTCCAGAGTTGATGATTGATGAAATTGAACATACATTAAACCAATCAGTATCATAACATTTTAGTTGATAACTCAATATACTTTTTTTTTTACAAAACATCCAGTGTTTCGGTAGTGACTGCACTGTTTCGGTAGTGACAGCACTGTTTCGGTAGTGACCACAGGATTTTGTTTGCAAGGTTGAATCATATTTCCTCAACCTTATTGCTTAATCTTAACTCATACCATGCTTTGGGTTGGGAATATTAAAAACACAAATGTTTTGTGCTTTTGCTGTCTTTTCCTCCATGATTTTCTGACCTTCTTTTGCTCCCTGTTAGATAAATCACTGACATTTCAACTTTCCTTCTTCCTTTCATTTCTTATTTCTTTCTCTTTCCTTCCTTAAATATTCTTGGTGTTTCACTGGGTCATCCCTCACTCTTTGTCGGTATTCTCTCAGCCTCTCTGCTCCACTTTTTCCTTTTGGCATTTTGGTGTCTTATGATTCTTTCTCTCCTGAACAATTTCAATTTAGAAATCAGCATTATCTACATCTTTTCCATTTAGTCCACATAACACATTTATTTCAAAATGATGGGATTGAACTACTTACCATTCCATTTTGTCACTACCGAAACTTTACCATATGTTTTGGTAGTAACTGTTTTGGTAGTGACTGTTTCGGTAGTGACAATTCTAGCTAAATTTGAGCATAAATAAATTATTATAGCAAGCACATGGCTAGCAAACAAATCTTTGTAGAGGTGTACACACAAACAAACATAATACTTTGCATAAAACCCCAAAAAGTTTACTTAATTGAAGAAAAAAAGGTGTTCGGTAGTGACAATTCTTAAGGTTACACACTGATTTTCAGACTTTGGAACACATTTATATCAAAAGTATGGGATCTAGCTACTTACCAATCAGCCATGAGGGACAGGGATGCAGTATCACTGCCTGGTTATAAATGCAGGGGTGTGGCTAAAAAACAGGCTCAGCCAATGGACTAAAACTCCTGTGTTTCGGTAGTGACATGAAAACTATGGACATGATTTTTTGAGTATAGTTTACTTTTTTGGACATGGACATTACAGTATGCACTGAAGGTAGTGGTGTTATGTGTATTTGCCCGTTATGCCTTGTTTACTCAGTAATTTTGCTCTTAATCTTGGCTCCAGGGGAAAAGCATGAGCCTTTTATTTAGTAAATATGACATTATACAAATTTTGAGCTTTTTCATACTCTACTACTTCCTTCGGTGTAGGTTCAGCTTGCCGTTTCATAAACTCAAGATCTGAGTTTCTGTTCTAGCTGAGAAGTGAAGTGCTCTACCACCTAAATAATGTGAACAACATTGTATTGACTTGACATTTTCAATACAAAAAAGACTCTCAAGCATGAATTCATTAATTATATTTACTAATATTAATAATATTATACAACACATTAGCTTCCGTGTCAAGTTGTCATGACATTAATATAAGCATGAATGCATAAAGACAGCACTAATGTGTCTTGTTCCATTTTTGGCTTTGAACAAACACAATAATTACTGTATGTTCATCATTTCTTCATCTGTTCTAATTAAGCCTAGAGTGACAGTTGCATGTTCGTGGAGGTGGTGCACAATGTGTTACTTTTCTTGACAATTTGATCGTCTGAATTTGACAGTTCTTCCTCTGTCTGTATTTGTGGATACAGTAAAAAAGACCATGACACCAGCTTTTCATTTATGAGAAACAGAAAACACATTCTTCTTTTAAAATAAACTCCAGTGAAGTTTTAGAATTGCCAGAGTGATATTACTATTGGAATTTTTCGGTAGAAGTCGGTTGATTCAAATAACAAATTGGTTGGCTGAACATCCTTTGTCACACCATAATTGGAAAGTAATTTGTTTTTTCTATTGTTTTCCATTGTGGTCTGCATATTTTTCCAAATCCTTGGTGCTACTTGCTCCTCAGTGCATTTCTTCATTGTGATGGACAGTGAATTACACTCAAATGAGACAAACAAAACTAATATAAGCCCCCTGCAATTATTCATTGTTCAGACATACTTATTCAGCAGTGAATTTGTTTTCCCTCAGGGTGTCTCATCATCGCCAGTGCCTGGCGTTCATTCATGTTTCTTTCACAGTTGCCTTCAAGCAAGAACACACATCAGTCAAAATGTGTGAGCCTAGGCTTTGAACATTCAGATGAGTTGAGAGCTTGGTATGAATTTTGAATGAGAGATTATGCTTTTAAAAAAACAGCTCTGACACAGGGCCCAAAGTGATGGTAATCTGATATACACATGCACTTTGGTCCAAAGCCTCATCAAAAGAATACAATCAAAATGCTCTGACTCCACCATCAATCATGCAATGAAGAAATAAATGATTTAAACAAAGTGCCGTCATTATTAGTTCAGCAATTAGACTAATTGAAACTCCAATAGTCATTCATAGCTTTAAATCAACCATGTACATGCCAATAGATTAACAGCCCAATTCTTAAAATGATACAAATAATAAATTATACAAATAATTAAATAATGCTGAAGGTTGCCTGTTTAGCTCACAGTCATGGCTGGCAAGGCTTAAGCCCCAAAGGTTACCCAGGGAGAGCTACAGTTTTCAAGTGAATGGCAAACCTTAAAGAGGCTTTACACATCACAGACAGTCAAATCCCATCTGTGCTCAGCCTCTGGAAATCATAATTAAACATCCTTGCCGTAATCTGACACCTCTTTCTCAGACAAAAAAAAAGAGTCTAATCGGTGTGCCAGGGACGTGCCGGCGCCCAACGCTGGAAACCGAGCTTCCAAGTATTTAGGCCAGCGTGGATGTTTTGATGTTGTGGTTTTCACGATGCCTCCCGAACTGAGCTATTTTGAGTCGGGGAAAGGGGAGTGAGGTTGTAAAGCCTGTGGAATCCCTGCAGATTGCACAGCTGTGCCTTAAGTGCACACATCAGGGGTGATATCGCAGACCAGAGTCCTGGTCATAGACCATAGACGCTCCCTAACACTCACAAGTTTCAATCCATGCTGTTCTCATGCATTCTGGAATTTTCTGCACGCTTACATTTTGGATTATTATGTATCTATGAAATTCCTGTAGAATATTTTGAAGTGTCTTCTGCACACAACAGGTCCATTTTAACATAAATGAACCTCTTTGTTTTTGATAGACTTCTATACAGGATGAAATGTATCATTAGAGAGGAAGCCGCATGAACCTTTATGGGCTACTTCTAGAATATCCCTGGAAAATTACAGTGGCTAGAGATTCAATTTTCTCCCATAGACATATGGGTGAAATAGCTTGACTTTAAACTTTCATCTCTGTCAAGGCTTCATAACTATAATTTCTTGCACTTGAAACATGAAAACATCCTTCATGTTTTGATATCTTTCATTCAAGTTGGTTTGGTTTAAATAAGATTTTAGCCACTAGGTGGCACTACAGTTTTGTAAATGTAAGTTGTACATCAGCTCTTTGGCTCCCCCTGCGCTGCGTGTTTTCCTTGCTTCCTTGCTTTGCACACCTGACTGTCATTGGCACTCTTAATTAGCAGAACCACCACATTAAGCTAATGAAGACCATTATAATTACGTTGACTTTAATCAGGTGTCTTGGAGCAGGCATACATGAAAGACATGCAAGAGAGAAGAGCTCCATGGGCCATGTCATGGCTCAGTCACCTCTCCTGTAAATTAGGGGTTGTGCTGTAGTGATGTACAGAAATACTAACATACCAGATTCAGTGTACAAGTACGCAATAACTAGTCAATGTGAGGTGAGGTGATATAATAACATGACTTTTTCATTTTAAAAGTACAAATGGTGACATGAAACATTTTCAGAAGGCTCATAACATAACTGGTTTCACTTTAAGTGTGAGTACGAACAGAAAAGAATTCAAGCCTAGGTTGTCATCCTTAGCTGTCTGCGGCATCTTGTTTCTAATGTTGGGGTTGGATTGGATTTCTGAACCGTTTCCTTCACTGGGCTTCCAAACCCACATCCCACTTGAATTACCAGTGACGTTGGGTGATGGGGAAAGGTTGACCAATACCAACAAAAGCAGATTTATAAGCCAAGGCTTGTGGTAGTGCAACTCTGGGGCAGCAAGCGCACTAATAGGATGAAGTGTCTGTTGACAAACCCCATCTGTGCTGCCTCATCCGGTGCTTGGGTTAAGAGAAGGATGGAGGCATGCTTTGTTGTGATTGTTCCTTCTGGCTGGCATGTTGTTAAACTTCTCTAATAGGGTTTATATAATTTAGAAGAGCAATGTTAAATGGGATCGTTCAGGGGCTTAGAGGGATCAGTTAGCATGCAAAGGATGTAAGCCGTTTTCTGCCTTTTTTCCACCCATAGTTGGGAGCATTAGTGTGGGGACAGGTGCTTAAAAAGTGGACCAGAGGGAGAGGAGCTGTGACCTGGGGGAGACTACAAGCCTCTATCCACACTCAGCTGCACTCAAATACAATCTCCATATAATTTTGTACATATAACATATGGACAGATTAGCATAGGTTTTGCACAGCATAGTGTGCAGCAGTGATTTCCTTGTTGACATTTTTCTTGCGATGGCATTATCTTTGCTCTGTCTCTATTTGTGCTGCCTTAGTGGTTGGCTTAGATCTAGTGGAGCAAGAACATCTGATTTTGCAGTAACAATAAATTAAATAATCAAATAGGGAAGTCCTTAATGTGGCCAATTTCATATTCTCTACGTTACCCTTATTCCATTTTAAAACCTCAGTTAAGCACGGGGATAGCATTGTGTTTCTTTTGGGAGTAACTGTTTATGTGAAACATTCCTTAATTTTGACATGTCGTCAAATTATAGTACTTCGAGGATGAATTACATTTACACTCAGATTATGAAATCAAACATAATTTCATCTCTAGATCAACACGTATGTATAAATAAAACATAATTTCATCTCTAAGTCAACACTTGTCATGTTGACAATTTGCAAATATTTCCCACTCTGCTTGGCCTTTCAGTTGAGGAAGAGTTTATGTAAATATTGTTGTTTGACCAAACAGTAACCTCCGGTGTTGTCAAAATAGATTCAGTCAGACACGGTTGTGTTTCGGTCTTTGTGTGTGTGACATGCCAGAGCTATTCTTCTTATCAGATATTTTCCTTATCTGGATCTTTGATGGACATCTCGGTGAAACTCATTCTCCCTCTGATTCAAATTCCGGCATCTCGCTGAGAAGAGAATGATATCTTGCTGTACTGACAGTCAGACATACAGTACATAGTCAGACAAACATACAGTCAGTCTAGCGGTAATGAAATAGAAGTGAATGGAATACTGTGCCTGTCCGTGGTCAGCCTCATGTGAAATATGCAGTGCCTGAACTCAGGGCTGCCTTTGTCTTGATTCCCACATTCCCAAGTATTTCTAAGAGGCTTTCCGTGTTATGTTTTACTTGGCCTGCCTCCCAACGGGAACTTAAATGTGTTTCTAATACTTTCCCCAATTCCCTGTGATCAGCTTTTTGTCATGACCAAAGCCAGATATTCCTCCCTCCTCCTCCCCTTCCACACACACACACACACACACACACACACACACACACACACACACACAGGACAACGTCCTCTCCCCACCCATGTCCATCCCGGCGGCACAGCTCCATGGCTCAGTAATCCCTCACAGTAGCAATTGTTTCTCTTTCTGCCCTTATCACAAGGTTTAAGAGCCTTGTGTTTTCCTACTGCTAATTAAACAGCTCCCCATCTCAAGGGTTGAGCTGGCTCAACACACTCCCGCCGCCCCCCTAATGCCGTACACCGTCAAGTCTATGGCCCCCTCGCTGGGCATGTGACAGATATTTTGTGACCGTTTCCAATGGGTGGCATGGGCCTTCGTTTTCTAATGACCGACTGGCACGTAAGCGCCTCATTAGCTGCCTGGCCAAATTAGCAGGTTGCATGCGAAGGGCTTGGAGTCGATCCAAATTATGAGCCGCTACGACTCTTTTCCACCATTGTTTGCTTCCGACAGTTCCAAGTTTCCGAGAAGCTGAGCTTAGTTAATCTCATTAGTAAAACCTAACTTTTTCTGTGAATGTCAGAACTTTGTTCTGAAACCTCCGACCACACTGCACCGCACAGGCGTCACTCAATACGAGGAAATGTGTTAGGCAAGGTTCAGTGGCTTTAAAAATGACAAAACATTTATAGTTTTGTTTCTCATTGGACATTGTGTACAAAGGAATGATGTTGATTTAAAAATATTCTCTGAAGATAAGAAATAGACAATATTATAACACTGTATAGAAGAAAATGGAATGGTGACTGGAGCCACACTGTGGCTCATTCTATAAGAGTTGTCTGGGATTTGTGTTTGTGTGATCGGTAACCTGTTGCATCTGGGTGGTCTGAAGATCAGCAGGTTTAAAGAGACGTGTGATGTTGACTCCATGACCTCCAGCCAGGACTCCAAGATCTGGTATCAGCAGTCCATCCTGATCACCCCAGTAACCCAAGGCAGCCTTTTGGACCCCGTGCAATGCGACAAACCCAAGTGAGGAATGTTCCGGTCAAGTGGTCAAGACTAATCAGGGGTGTTTTGTCGGTGCAGGAGATAATCTTTTAAATACAGTGGGCTACTGGGGATGGTACTGAGAGTTCAACCAGGAGGGTTTGAAACCTCATTCCAGAGGTCAGATTGTGACGTTTGAATTCTTGTTTCCAGATGTCACAGGAAATGGACAGCAGAGGGCGCTATCACTAAAGATTCGGGTTGGGAGGAGAAGACACAGACTCTGCTGACACCTCTCCTTGCCCGATATGTTGTGGCCTAAAGAGCGTCGACGACAAAAAGTAGGTCCATGTTTTGAGTGAATTTGAGTAAGTTACTTACTTTAACAATTCAATGGAAGAAGAAGCTTTGTAGGAGAAAAGGTAGCAAATGGTACTGTTTATGATTTACAGTTTTTGTCTGAGCATCTCATTGAAGGCCCTATGTTGGAACATTACACTACTTAATCATTTAAACAGCCGCAATTTAGGTCCACCGCACACTTTTGATTTTGTTTAACACGTTGAAATATGAACTGATTCCTCACCTGCCCACCACATTGGGGTCTGTGGAAAACTACCATGTTGTTGTGCACGTGTGTGGCCATGAAGGTAAAGGGACAGGTGTTCCACAGCGACCTCACAGAGAGCATATCTGACCTGACGGTGATCTTTAGAGGTCAGAGTCAGAGACTGGACTGTCAAACCCGAGGAAGAGTCCAGGGTCACGTATGGACCCCCCTTACGTAACAAATGACTTTGTCCTGATACCTCGTGGCTATGACATTCCTCTACGCTGGGATATGATGGCCAGTTGCTGAACAAAAGGTCACATTCCACTGTGGTAGTTTGCTCAAAAAGTTAGCCAGGAGCTATTTTACTTTCTGTCAATTGAGAGGACCAAATTCCTCCTCATCAAGGTCAAGGTTTTAAATAAGATGGTCCTGGAGCGTAACCATTGCCCTGCAGTATGATATGGTCTGAAATCTTTAGCCTAGTTTACAGATAAAATATACTTGATAGTTGATAGTTGATTTTGAAAATATTGCTTTATAATAAGTAGTGGTCCATAGAGGGCACCCTTGAGTATGTGTTCCTTTTTCAACATCAAGGAGGATGATTTAGATTGAGTTTTTTTTTGTGTGTGCTTATATTTGGGTAAGTGTGTCTGGTGCTTCCACTTTCTCTATAGTCTGCACCACATGGGAGTGAACCCAAGGTCAACTAACTAAAAACAGGTGGACAGTTCGGTGCATCTCAGTAGGCTACATATGCACAACTCAGTATAGACAACAAAATATCTGCTAAACGACTCAAGAGATCTGTAATTCCTTGATCTTACTGTTAAGGAGTTACATAGTTACTTCAGGAAATCCTTCAAACACATTAAATCAGTTTAAAGCAGCCAGTTCCAATGTAACCCTTGTGTTGTGTTTTGAAACTTCAGTCTTTACTGTAATACAAAGATCTTTTCTTTTTTAAAAACTTACAAGACATCATGACATCCTTCACTCTGAATGGATAAACTGCATTATAGTAAGATATATACTATAAGTTTTTTCAAAGAATTAAACATGGTTACATTTGATGTGTCTCCACTCAAAAATGGCAAGGCCTTTAAAATGTCTAAGACTGTAACAACGTAGTTTTACGAGTATGGTAAAATTGTCAGACGTCACATTTAATGTAGTCACTTGTTGGGTGTTCAAATGAATAGAGGTGCATTTTCTTCATAAATCACACCTGTAATTTCTTTCAAGTGCTGTATTGTAAAGTGTAAAACATATTTTATGTATATTTTAAGGGGTGTGCTGTTAATTGCTAAATACATTGTTAAATCCCCCAAATTAGAATAATCATGACATTAAGATTAACACAGGTTGTATGCAATATTTTGTGAATATCCCTTATTTTGAATAAAAACTAGCAGTAGCCTACAACATCATTAGAAGAGACTTAAAAACTAGAAAATTATATATCGTTCGATTTATCAATTACTTGCATCTTTAGAAAAGGTTAAACCAAACTAGTTCAAAAT
>NC_045164.1:5812683-5887683 GCF_900700415.2 Clupea harengus | reverse complement strand
AAGAGGTTTGAATCATCTGAAGAGGTTTGATTGTCCACACCAGTAGTGGTGAAAAAAAGTGCACTAGGTGAATGACGAGCTGGTTTGTCTAAATGGATATTCTTATGTCCATCAGGGTTATCAGTGGGCTGCTGTCTCCCAGAGTGTAGTTCAGCAACACGTCCAGCTCACTGGTCAAATTCTTCAGCTGACCTGGTTGACATCTAATGACAAAAAAAAAGACTCCAACCGAAGCATTAACCATGACTAAATGGCGTGTGTAAGAGGTGCCAGCGTGTAAGAGGTGCCAGTGTTGTAGGGCACGGGATAAATACGTTTCCAGATGTTGGAGGTGAAAAAACGTACCCCCAATTCCCGGCTCAGATAAGTAAGTGAGGTGTGGGAGGAAGAGAAATTAGTGGAAAGAGAAGTTGATGGAGCTGGGTAGTCTGAACAGCTCTAGGCTTCAGGTTTGATGGAGCTGGGTAGTTTGAACAGGTCTAGGCTTCAGGTTTGATGGAACTGGGTAGTTTGAACAGGTCTAGAATTCAGGTTTTAGGGCCAGTATCTTGATAGATGACTAGAATGCAAATGCTGGGATTGTGTACGTTTAGGTATTCAGGTCTATCACCCAGCGTGGAGGTAGGTGCAGGTGAAGGTAAAGAAGCACCACAGGGGAAATCTTGGAAATCTTGGTTTCCAGGAAGGCTTTGCCTTTTGGGAATGAGACAAGTCATGCACAGGCACACACACTGTCATTGCATAATGTTCTTCTCTATGCCACTGAAGTCATGACTATGACGTAAACTGAACGGCATCAGGACTGAGGAAAGAGTCCCTGTCTTTAAGGTCCTCACAGTGTTAAGGTCCTCCATGCAAGCCATGGAGAACTAGTATTTTTAGAGTAAAAAAGAACAGTCACTGAATGCTCACTGTCTCTATTTGTGTTTAAGTAAAGTCTAAACTCTAGCCAATGAGATGTATGTACACTATGTGCACTATACTTCTGCTATTGCATTGTTCACTGTGTACACAATACTACAATTCAGCATATGATTTGACAGGTACTTAACCCCATTTCTTTCCTCTGGTCTTCCCTGTCATTTGTCTGTCTGTTAAATGCACAACACAGAATGTCTTTGTTGTGAGACATCTGTAACATGCAACTGCAGTGGGTGCTTTTAGTCAGTGTTTCAGCCATCTTGGGTCAAACTGGACCTGTACGTAAGCACAGCAGCAGAATCGTAGGTTATCATGGCGCTCAAACGTATGTCTTTTTTAACATATACAGTAGTTCCATATGGTGACCCTCCCATGCAAGGGAGAATGCTCTACCTGCTGTGTTAGTTTATGACCAGAACGCTCCCTCAGGGACAGTAAATCAAGTGAATTTCCTATTCAAATCTTCCCAGATCTTCCCCTGCCCTTCTGCTTCAATGGGCTCTCTATGCAACACATCCGTGTTCAAGACAGTTTTCACATTATTCCAGAGCTGTCGCTTGCGCACGGTGGAAAAATCCCCCTCGATTGAGTTACGCTTTCTTTGGCACTCCTGGTCAAGGAGCCAAGGCATATTCATCAAAATATCTGACAGCTTCACCTCATTCCTGGAAACAGGAGAACTGCCTCACTATGATCCCAAGCTTTTGGCCAGAGGAAGTGTTGTGCAGAAAACTCTACTTGTTCTGAAACCGAGTCCTGTTTTTTTCTCCGTGGGGACTGGGTCTCTTTGATGTGGGAGGATGGACTTGTCCAACTCGGTTGTTTGTTTGGCACCTTCTTTGGTCTGTGAAGTAAATATATATTGCTGCACGTGAAGGGGAAGTGACAGAAGGCGTAAATTACAGCTGGACCAACTGTAGAGCAGCAGAGGTTGTCCAGCGTACAGCCTCTGGTCCTTAAAGCGATGCAAAAAAAAAACATTCCTGTCTATTCTCTGCCCGGGCTTCAAAATGACTGACTGGCTCCATTAACAGTCTGTTTTTGCCTTCTTCGTGGACACCTATGCCTTGTCTACGCAAGGCACAGAAATCCAAGTTTCTAAAATTCTATGGATTGATCACGTATCTTATATGACAGAGACCGAGAAATAAACCTACCATCTCACTGGTGACAATCCATCTCACTTCTGCTCTGCCAAACTGCTGGGAAACATTAAACAACTGAGTGATTTCTGCCATTAATCACCATTGTAGGAGTCAGAGGATGGTGTGGAACTGCTGACACCCTCTGAAGTGTTGCTAATCCAGCTAAACCAATTACAGCGCCATTTCACTGCTCCTTAGCAACCACAAGTGTTGGAGAGAACAACATAGAGAACAATGGGTATATATAAGCCTAAGAGCAAGTTCCATTCAGTGCAGCAGAGAGACAGAGAGGGAGGGAAAGAGGGAGGGAAAGAGAGAGAGAGAGAGAGAATGAGAATGAGAGTGAGAGAGAGAGGGAGACAGAGAAAGAGAGAGAGAGAGAGAGAGAGAGAGAGAGAGCATAACAAAGTGAAATTACTGCAAGCCCATGTGTCTGTGCTAAACAGGCCCAATTGGATTTTCATCTCTTTCTTCATTGTGCGCTTGGACGTCAGCAAATTAAGCAACATCTGCAGAGGTACAGGGAGCTCAGGGTTTTCTTAGGTCACATGGGCATCCTGCTCCAGGCCTGTGCATACAAAAACACAGCTATTTTCTCTCATCCTGCTATATAAAGTCTCACTGGTATTTCTCTATTTTTTGCTCCAGGTTTCTGGGAAGACTTTGTAGGGTGCTCAGAAACAGGTGGCTGCAGATATACTCAGCACAGAGGGTGAGGTGCAAGAAGAACAAAAATATCAAGGTGAAACATTGTTTATATAACCAAATATGACATCACACATTAGTTATAGAGGGATACTTGTTTGAATACCTAATTTAAAAATTTTAACACTCAACAGAACAAATGTTGAAATTGTTCCAAGTTTGATTTTCTGCTTTTATGTGCTTTAAATTGACGATGGCTATTTCCTAGCACTATACAGCACGGAAATTTCAAGCTGCGCTGGCAGCATTTGGAATGTATAAGTTCATGTGCACACGCGTTTCTAGCAATTCCTGAGCCTCAAACTGCCTCTGACCCTAGAAAATACACAGTGAGACACACCGTTTTTTCCCAAAGACCAGAAAATACATGCATACCAGACCACGCCTGAGTACTTCTGGACACTGTTATTAGCACAGTAATGTAACATAGCGTGTACAAACACAGTCATTACCTTGATGGCTCGTCTCCACCTGAGCTCATCATCCAGTGGGATGGTCTGAGCAGTGATTTATATACCAGCGTTTACATCTTTCCCCCCAGAGGGACTTTCCATCAACTGGAGGACTTGCAGGAGCGGTCTCCAGTTTTGCCTGACTCAATATGTACTCATTCAGGGGGGCCTTGGCAACACTTCAGGCAGGGTTTGAGCCACCCCATGTGCCTCCAGAGGACCATGAGTATCTCATTATGGATGTGCAGGGATGAATGATTTTAGAGGGTGACCACATTTAGACTACAAAACAACAAACAAATGCAGCGAATGTTTTGCACATTAGGCTTTTTAAAAAACACATTCAGATGCACTCACGTGGAATGTGGCAAGCAAGTCGGCCCCTGTGTTTACATCTTTTTTCCACAATAACAGCCCGTAAAATCGAGCCGCATAAGAAAGGGAAATGAGGGAATTGTGGGATATGGTTTGGTGTCTGATTTGTGACACTTCAAAGCAAACGCAAACACCCAGCGCAGTGACATAAGCCTCTATTAAAAACGCAGTAACAGTTTTGCATTGATCACTCGAGCTGCCTGCTTTAGTGTAGCTGTGTGAAGTGGCTTTAGAAATAGTCTCCCAGTTTTAATGCATTTCCACTCATTCTTTTATGACTAACCCACTAGACCAGTCTTAGTGCCTGGTGTTGTGCTGACCACCATATGACCAGTGCAGGGCAGCTGTAGTGGAGATACAAGAGAACTCTCAAACAGGGGTCACTGGGACTACAGGCAGGGGGGAATTACAGCTGTCTGCCCCTTCCCCTCCCCCCACAGCCCCTCCCATGCCAGACACACACACACACACACGTACACACACACATACACACATATACACACACACACACATACACACATACACACACACGTACACACATATACACACAAAGACAGAGAACCCTTTCAACGGTGCTGGGTCAACAACCTTTAATTACCCCAGACATAGGGAGAAGAAGATGCTCACTTGTGCTGAACAAACCTTGTCTGTGTACAATGCCACCCTCAAACTTTTCTCACAAAGAAGTGTGCTTGTGTGTTTGTGACTGGCTGGATGTGTCAGTTTGAATGTGTGTGTGTAAGAGAGTGTGTGTGTGTGTGTATGTATGTATATATGTATGTATATGTATGCCTTTCTATCTCTGTGTATGTGTGTGTGTGTGTGTGTGTGTGTGTCCCTTTGAGTCTGTATGTGAGTATATAGGTGTGTGTGAGTGTGTGTGTGTGTATCCATATGTGTGTGATTGAGTGAGGGTCTGTCATGACCTTTGCCTTCAATCAGCTGATTTATGGTTATTCCTGTGCACTTGTGTTCCCACTCTGGAATGCCGGGAATGCTGCCGTCTCCTCCTCCTGTCCCGCACCCATCGGCTTGCAAACAAACGGTGCAGGCGTCTCGATTCAGAGTCGTGATGAACAGATCTGCCACTCCGGCGCCCACAACAGGGCCGGCTGGCCGGGAACGCCAGGAATGCTAGGGGCGAGAAAGAGAGCCTTTCACGCGCTTTTTTTGTTTTCCTCATGTTGCACTTCTTCTCCTCTTTCTTTTCTTTTCTCTTCTCTTCTCTGATCTCTTTGTCTCTGACCCTCTTTATCTCTCACAGCCTTGCTTATATTTGACCTCGTATTCCCTTTTTACCTTCCCACTTATGCTGTAAACTTTCCACTATCTTTAGACGCCCCTGTGATAAAGTGCCTTGTTACAGTGAAAAAAACATAGCACTGGAATCTAGTTTAGAAAACGTGAAAGTTGAACATGAAGTTTATTTCATTTTATTTGCCCCACAGAATAGCATAAGCATACTCAACACTTTTGTAGTTAATGAAATAGTATAAATATGTACATGAAAACATTTGTTGACAAACTCTGGGAAGAAAAAATCACACATATGTATATCTCAAAAAAGAAATATTATCATAGTGTTATATCATATTATTGTATCTGTGCATTAAAGCATAAACGGTGTCCACAATCAGTGGACTTTCTACCTTTTTAGTCTAAAGTTGGGATTGGTTTTAAGCACACAAAACAACTTGTTTGCACTTAATTAGATCTCAACATAAAAGGCACAATGGCTGTGTTGTGTCCACCTTGTGTTAATGTAATCATGCAGGCCCTCCTCAGTGGCACAAGAGGAAGCCAAAAACAGACAGAGCCAAAAATAACTCCAAACAACACTCCATTAAAAGCTAAGGATGAGGATAAAAACTGGAAATTAAAAAAAGTCTTTTTTAGTTCATTTTCACGTCCATATGCCATACTATTTTCCATTGCCTGGCTCCTGCCAAACACCTCTTCCCGCCATGATTGTAGTCCATGTAATTCCCTTTCCTCTCTCGCGTAGTCCCTGGAAGTTATGCCTTGATTCCGGGCTGGGGCTTGTCCATTATATTGAGAATGTCGTCCAGGATGGAGGGCCCTAAGTCTAGTTCAAGTGAGAGCAGAGACCCCGTGATCAGGCTGAGAGACTCCTGCGAGATGCTCTTCTCCTTGGCCAGCTCAAAGTCAAAGTCACACATGCGGCCCTCCTCCACGCCGCTGTCTCGGTCCGCCCAGCCACCATTGCCCTCTTTCTCACAGAGGATGGTGTTGCCATTGTAGAGGCCAAAGCCTTTGAAGTTGCCACTGCTGTTGTAGTTGTAGTTGCCACTGCCGTTGCAGTTACCATTGCCGTTGTAGATGCTGTTGCTGTGGCTGTTGCCATTGTAAAAAGATGCTGGCGGCTGCCTCTTCTCTGAGCAGTTCTCGGTGCTGAGAACCTTGCTGATTTTTGGCAACGCTTTCTTCTTCACCGGCGGCGGCATCTCAGGAGTCTCCACCAGGTTGATGGTGAGGGCCGGCCTCTCCTGGTGGTCGGCGGGCGGCAGGCTCGGCTGGCGGCCAAAGATGGTGATGGACTGCAGCAGCGAGTCGATCTGCAGGATCTCCAGAGTGTTGCCGTCAACGACAACATCATCCACGTCGTCCAGGCCGGACGGAGGGATGGGCAGCACCTCTAGCGGGCCGTCCAGCGGGTCGGAGCTGACGGGGAAGACGGCAGAAGAGAGGAGCGGCAATGTAAGCGCCTGGCCACTGCCGATGGTGGGCAGGGAGATGGCGTTCTTTAGCACGGGAGACGGCGTCTCGGCGAAGGACGCATCCGAGGCACTGTTGGCCCGCAAGAACTCGCTGTGCTGGCCTCCGTGCTGCTGGTGGCGAGCCACCTCGCCTTTCCCTGGCAGCAGCTCAAAGTTGCCCTGCAGGAAGGACATGTCCCCGAAAGTGTCCCGCGCACCCGCTTTCCCTATGTGGATGGTGTGGCGGAAGTCTCCCATCGGAGGGCTGATCATGTCGGGGCGCAGGATGTCCCGCAGGCGAAACTTCTTGCCCCTCTTGGTGTGGTTGGTTTTCAGGTATATGGGTGCCTTTGCCGGCATTGTCGTCTGTCCACCTGTCCGAGAGACTCGGACTGAAGAATGAAAGTGAGGCCCTCCTGAAGGGCGGTGACCCTCGCGCTGCGGTCAGGTCCTCAATGCTGAAGTCTCCTCTGGGATGCAGGAGTTACATTCTCAGAGACGCAGAGGCCTCCACTGGTCAGACCTCCGCCTCTAAGCCCAGTGATCTCCGTCTTAGTCAGCTGCAGCAGGAAACTGTCAAAGGCCCTCACCTAGACAAACAGAGGCAGAGGAAAGAAAACAATTAGATTGTTGGTTCTAATGCCCAGAAGAGGGAAAGCTCATAC
Source organism: Clupea harengus (assembly GCF_900700415.2). NCBI lineage: Eukaryota > Metazoa > Chordata > Actinopteri > Clupeiformes > Clupeidae > Clupea > Clupea harengus. The sequence continues at coordinate 5,880,703 of NC_045164.1, read as the reverse complement.
TGACCGGTACATTATTCGGTACAGACGAATTTTCTCACAAGAATTTATTACTTTATTTGTCAAGGGCATATGTCAAGAGGCTTCAGTGAGAAAGAGAGAACAGTGGTGTCCTCTTGACTTTATTGGTTTCATCAGGGGGAAATGTTGCATTTGTGAGAACTAATGCCGGGGTCCAATGCTGCATTCCACTCAGCATTTACATAATACACACTTGGCTGCCTATGAGTTTGTGAGATTTATGGAGGATTCCTCGCTGCTGTTCTGATCTGTCTCATTTGATAAATGCCTCCCGTCGCTCGGAGTCTCAATAAAGATATCTTATTACCCCAGGCCAACACAGAGGGGAACTTAGGTCGGCATGAAAACGTCTGCATGCAATGCATCTGGAGAGTGTAGCATGTGTGTGCGTGCACATACACACACACACATATGCTCTCTTTCTCTCTCTCTCTCACACACACACACACACAGACACACACACACACATATGCTCTCCTTCTCTCTCTCTCTCTCTCACACATGCAGAGACACAGACACAGAGACTAACACAAACACGCACAAACATTCTAACACACACTGCTTGCGTATACACACAGACACTTTGGCATGTGCAAAGGATGACGCTTGGTCCTAGGCTGAGTGGGTAGAGTAGGCGATAGTGCTGTGTGTGTGTGCGTGTGCGTGTGCGTGTGCGTGTGCGTGTGCGTGTGCGTGTGCGTGTGTGTATGTTGGTGGTGGTGTCTGAGAGGGGGTAAGGGGCTCAGGCACTCGCCTAAAGCCGGCCTCAAGCCCCCTGCCCTCCCCTCCTCGGCTCCCGTTTTGCATGTGCTAATATGAAACAGCTGTACTCCAGATTGGCTAGGGGAAAGCACAGGGGGCTTTAGCGGGATAAGTGAGCGGAGGCCTCTGGGGAGACGGCTACCGCCCAGACACGCGATGGGGCGAGAGAACGAGGAGACGAGAGAGCAGGAATGATGAGAGAGATGGATGGGGGTTAAGAGAGGGAGGAGACAATGATTTGGAAGGAGTGACAGAATTGTGTGTGAGTCTGTGTTTGTGTATGTGTGTGAGTCTGTGTTTGTGTATGTATGTGTGTGTGTGTGTGTGTGTGTGTGTGTGTGTGTGTATTGGGGAGGAGAGTAGAAAAGGTTAGGTGAGAGATGGAGAAACAGCTGAAAGTAATCTGACGTCCATTGCTGATTTAGCTCTGTTAAGCCTAAATTCAGACAGAGCACATAATTAGAACCTGGAACTTGTGGAATGCTATTAAAATGATGTGTGTAACATTTAGAGATTGTTTGGGACATAATGGCACCAAACAATGTTCCCCCTTCGGCATTTTTGCTCTCCACCAGTTGAGGATAATATTTGACAAAGGAGGCGAAGAAACAAAAAACAGGAAAACAACATAGAAAGATGAACAGAGCTGAGGCTTCTGAAGATAAAAAGTGAAAAATGAAGAGAGAGAAGGAGGTGATGAGAAATGAGAGGTAAAGTCAGAGGGAAGTGGTGGTGGTAGGGTGGGGGGGGGTAATTCAAGGGGGGCATGTGTCCCTCAGAGAGAGAGGGATGAAGAGAGAGTTGGATGAAGAGAGAGAGAGGGAGAGTGCTCCTTGCCCATTTATAGACATATTTACTTTTGAGAGGTCTTTAAGCACTGACCCTCTCTGACAGGCTGCAACCCAGCACAAAAGCGACGGCAGGGCCAAGTCCGCTCAAAAATGTCCGCCTGAAAAAACATCCACATTCCTCCTGCAGAAGGACAGCCCTCTACCCCCATCAGAACACACTCTCCCTTACAGCACTCAGGCCCGCGGTACCGTAGAGTTTTCACTGCCCGCCAGGCCCAGGCACAGGAGGAAATAAGAAAATAGGGGGAGACGGAAGCATGTAACTCGCAGGCTAAACACAGACTGAAACTCAAGAGGGTTTTTACTTCACAAAAGTTCAAGGTCACGAAGAGAGGTTCCATCACAAGGTTTCATCCAGTGCAACATGACGGCTAAACGTACACTAGATAACTGATGTTCTCGCTCAAAGTCTTATTCATTTATTAGAACTGTGAGGACATTAAAAATGGCAAGAATAGGTGTCTGAAAAAATACACATACATATAGTATATAACCATCAAATGAGCAATATTTACGATTATCTAAGCATCTAGTCATGAAAAATGAATTCAAATGCATAGCCATTAAGAAACAGAATCTTCATGTGCGTCATTCAATTTTCATCACATTTAGTGTTAAGGAATGTGTGTGCTGGGCTATGGGAGGTTAATTTGGAATAACCCCTTGAGGGGAAATTCCAGACTGGAGCTGATCTCGGAGCTGTGCCAGATCCGGACCCATTCCAACCCTAGTCCATTCCGGAATCGCAATAGATGTAGGGCACCAAGTGACATTTTTGGATGCTGATGCTTTTATAAACCAGTCAGTTGACTAACACCATGGGGTTATATATAGGCATGGCAAACACGATAGATGAGTGTGGAATGTGTGTGTGTGTGTATGACAGAGTGTGTGTGTGTGAGGGGGGCATGTGTGCACGCCTAACTCTGTTAGCCTGCTCCGGAGTGTTAAGCAGTGTGAGTGTGTAGGTGAGGTGTTTGTGAGAGGCTGGCTGTGAATCCCCAAATGCCTGCCAGCGTGTGTGTGTGTGTGTGTGTGTGTGTGTGTGTGTGTGTGTGTGTGTGTGTGTGTGTGTGTGTGTGCGTGCATGTGTGTAGGTGTAGGTGTGTTGACAGAGAGAGGGGGAAAGAGAGAGATTAAATAGGAGAGGGGGAAAGACGCAGTGCAATCGGCAGTGCAGCAATCCTATGTGAGCCACAGTCACACAAGAGTTAAGCCCTGCATCATGCTTCCTCCACTGCACCAGACAACTCTCCCTTCTTCCCAACAGACATTGTTCCCTCCATTTCTCTCTCTATTCTTCTGTAATTCCCTTCACACATTTCCTCTGTCACACGTTAGCAATCCCTCCTTTCCCCCACACATCGACCTTGGGTTGGGTGGCTTCACAGAAGGGCTGGGGGAGACAGGGAGATGCACGGCAGTGTTCCAGCTTAGGCAGCATGCTGCAGTCATGTCCATATCTCCCTCTGCTTATTTAGTCTCCCTTTCTCCTCACACTCTTCCATGCAATCTCTCTCTCACATTCCCTCTGTCTTCTCTCTCTCTCTCTGTCTATTTTTTCACACCCACTATATGGTCATCTCTCCATCTCCTTGTCTGTCTCTCTGTCTATCTCTGTCTGTCACACACACACACACACACACATACACACACACACACACACACACACACACACACACACACACACACACACACACACTCACACTCACACTCACACTCACACAAGCACGCACAGGTCAATAGCGCCGACCGCAGCGGTCTGACCCAATTATTGATCACACATCCGGGCACACATCCGGATGGGCTACCTGCTGTGCCCAAGCTGGATCATTAGAACAGCCTCGGAAGTGCCAGGAGAAACACACACATACACTCACACACACACACACACACACACACACACACACACACACACACACACACACACACACACACACACACACACACACACACACACACACACACACACAGGTCAATCATTACAGATGAGATTATGCTGGTGTGAGTCTGTGAGAAGTCTTGTTATTTCTCAGTCAGTGTTGCTTGCGCAGCACCGACACACTGATCTCCTTTAGACTCAAGGTCACTGAGGAGCACGGCACATGAGCGCACTGCTGCCTCAACAGTCTGACCATTCAAAAGTGATAGCGAGGTGTGTGCACAGCATTTTCAGTGGGATTCAATACCACCATCCCCATCAAGATAGCTTTAAGGTAAACATATAAGATGTCAAAGGAAGCATTCCAATGCTGTGAACTACATTCATGCTGTAGACCAACAAATCCAATGACACAAGTGGCGTCCCAAATGGGGTGTATTTGAAGTGGAACAGGTGCAAGTTTGTTTAGGCTCTGTCCAAGGCCACGGATCTATATGTGGAGGGCGCTGCTGTTTTTGGCCTCAGCCCAGAAGGAGTGGCGGGCTGGCACGGCGGCACACTTCACATCCGGCGGGGCGCCATGACGACGCCATTCCAGAATGCGGCCAACGGATTAATATACATCTCCAGGGATGAAGAGGGTGGAAGGGAGGGAGGGAGGGAGGAAGGAGGGGAGGAATCCCACTGCCGTGCTCTCCTTCAGGAAGTGCTACCGGTGTGCGGATTCAATCATCGAGAGTGCTGGATCAAGCCTAGGGGTCAACAGGTCACTTCTGCGCCCTGTGCAGAACTAGGGTGGGGGGTGGGGGGTGGAGTGAGGGGCCCGTGGCGAGTGCCAACACAGACAGCCTGGAGCTTGGACCTGAGCCAGCATTTAAGATCAGCTCCATGACTTACAGCCATCAGCCATGGTGGTGATGGAGGACTCTTTTAGGAACTATGGGAGGGGGGGGGCGCCATTGGGTTCCGTGAGGGCTGGGCGATGTGTGTGCCTGTGTGTGTATGTGTTGGGAGTGCATCTGGGGGTGTTGTTGGATCTCGTCGCCAGTTGTTTTGACAAGGCCGGCTGTCACTGAGAAGCCCGTCTTTGAATCACGTGTGAACTAACTGGGTCAGCGTATTATTAGAAAGGGGAGCAAGGGCAGTAGTCTAAACAAGTGCAATGATGACATTCTACAGTTTGCTCTCACTGTACACAGAAATACAGCGATGTGTGTGTGTGTTTCAGGCGAGGGGAGGGCTTAGAGGCGTCTGGCTGCTAGAGCCTTTCGGCGGAGGACGTTCAGATTAGCTCTGCGGCGGCTCAGGCTTCGGTTCTCCTCCTGACCTATTTTAGCTGTCTCCTTTGGAGGAGCTGGACCACCCCGCCCGTCCCAGTTTAGCCGCCGCTGTTGCTCTTCCCATTGGAGACGACGGTTCTCCTCTTAAATCCCTCCATCTGCTAGTTGAGGGATGAGGATGAAGTTAGCGGGGCAGCCTGCTGCCCTCAGAGTGATTCTGGCTCTAGTCCACATTCCTTAACCCTTGAGAATAGGAAAAACAAAAACATGCTGCTGCAAACTACATTGTAATGCTAACCTTTGAAGCACTCTGTCCCCTTGACACACATTGCTGTGTACTTATGTTACATAAAGAACCCTTCAATTACACAGAGCAGCATGGCTTTTTCTCCCAGGGGCCTGAAGGATGGGCTGGTACTTTGGTGGAGTGGTAGGGTGGAGCAAGCGCGCGCGCGTGTGTGTGTGTGTGTGTGTGTGTGTGTGTGTGTCTGTGTGTGTCTGTGTGTGTGTGTGTGTGTGTGTGTGTGTGTGTGTGTGTGTGCATGTGTGTGTTTTCAGTTCTTCGTTCTCAGCGCTGCAGTCCGCATTTATCATGTGTCATCCACCCTCTCCGTCTCCCCCTGTTTGGTGTGCGCGGATGGTGTTGTCCTTGGCAGACTCCTCTCAGGAAGCTGAACTAAAGGGGTAAGAGACAGTCCAAACAGAAGACATGCTCGAGTAGCAAGGATGTACGGCTCCTCTTCTCTTCTTCTCCTCGGTCTCCCTAACGTTTTATGTTATTTTCCAAGCTGGAGCTGAACTCTGGTGAATTCCGGTGAATTCCGTGAGGGGGGCCACGAGGGGCCAGCACCGGAGCGAGGCTCTCCAGGTTTTTTTGGCAAGCATGTCGCCCGAGTCTTGACGAAGTGAAAATGTGTCTCTTGAAAGTGGCGGGGGTGTCGGGTAGCTCCACTCTGCCTGTTCAAGCCCTTGTTGTGCTGTGTAAGGACATTTTTGCTCAAGCTATGCTCTCAGCCTTGTCGGACACACACATACTACCACCCCCACACACACATTTCACACATTTCACACCCAGATGCGAAGTGTAAATAATCCAACAATCCCACTATACAGCACGAGAGATAAAGTGCGAGAAACAGCCTGTGATTCATTCACTCTCAGACACCAGCTCACACTTACCAAAGTCCTCACACACACACACACACACACACACACACACACACACACACACACACACACACACACACACACACACACACACACACACACACACACATTACTTTAAGACAAGGGGGACAGCTGTAGTCCAATCTCAGCTCAGATGCAAAAACATACACTTGTTATTTTGTTTTAAACAGGCAACACACTGAACTCCCACTCCGATGTCAGTAATGTGAGACACACAACCAGCATTAAGGCATGTTTGCTGTTCATTCCCTGTAATGAGAATGGAAGGCTGGTGCACTGGAGGCAGTAGCTCAGCCCTGGACTGAATGAAACCTGCTGGGGCTCTCTTACCTTGTGCAGCTCCTCGAGGCTGATCCTGTTGGCTCTGTCCACAGCAAGCTGCTCTGCCTGACGCTCACCGGCTCAAAATGAAGTGGAGAGCGTGTGTCGCAGCCCCCCCTCCTCTCTCTCTCTCTCCCTCCCTCTTTCTCTCTCTCTGCCCCTGAGGGTGCTCTTTTCAGAGGACGTCTGCCGGACAGCTGTTTTGGAATTCCTCTCAGCTCTGTGTGCTCCAAAGTCGCTCGCTCAGTCGAATCGCCTCTTCTTTTCTTCTCTCTGCTCTTGCTCACTACAGCACCTGTGCCTGTCCTTCTCCACACAGCCCCTCTCTCTTTTTTTTCTCCCGGGGACGGCGAGGCGAGGCGGGCGCTGAGAGAGGTGAAAGTGTTGAGGATGGAAGGTGCTCCTGTGGTGTGCAGTGGGAGGAGGAGACTGCAGAAGATCCTCTGCACACTGAGTCTTGTGTTGCTTCTGCTGCTGCTGCTGTTCTGGAAGTCCTGCCTCTCCAAAACAGCACACTGTTTAAACAGCCTGAGTAGAGTCTCCCTCTCTCTCTCTCTCTCTCTCTCTCTCTCTCTCTCTCTCTCTCTCTCTCTCTCTCTCTCTCTCCCTCCCTCCCTCTCTCACTCTGTAGCTTACTGTCGCTCTGCCTGGATCTGATAAAAGCAGCTCTGTAAATCTAGAGGGCAGATAGAAGGCTCTTCAGTGACAGTAGGCAGGACTCGCTCACTCCTATCTCTTCACTCTTTTATTTATCTCATTTATTTATTTATTTATTTCTCTCTCTCTCCCTACTTTCCAAACCTCTCACTTCTGACTCAACATGTACCTTCATACACGCTCACACACACATACACACACACAACTCTTCTTGCTCCTCTTTTTTTTCTCTCTTCATTTCATTGTTGACTTGGTCCCCTCTTTCTTTCTAACCTTTGTATTGCTCCACTGTAGGGAGGAACAGAGATGGATGAACTGAACGTCCCCTTAAGATCATTTGAACTGGCTGTGAGAGAAACAGCATGGCTCTGTCAGACTAATTACTGCCCGTCATAACTCTCATCCCATAGGACAGTGGTTACCGCAGGCGCACACCGACACAGACGGAGCATGGCATAGCTCAGCGATCGCACTGGCCCGAGGCTGCTTACTCTCTGCCTCTTGACGAGCCTCTGACAGAGAGGTAAACCTGTTTACAGAGTTATGCTCTGGCTGTGTGTACATCATGAGATCAACATCCTGAGGGGAGAGCACGAACCTGCACACCACGTTGGGAGAGAAAATCACTCCTTCTATCCAACAACCTCCCCCCCTCCCCTTATTTGCAACATTCTCCCCTGAAATCAGGTTTCCATGGTAACCAATGCTGCAGTGCTATAGCACTTGGTAGGATGGAAGAGAAGGGGAGGACTTCTACTGTACCCTATCTCTCACTGTGTGTGTGTGTGTGTGTGTGTGTGTGTGTGTGTGTGTGTGTGCGGATGTGTTTCTGCTCACATGAATATGTTTACATGTACATGTGTTGTGAGGATGCCATGATGCCTATGGTAAATCTGTGCTGGTTCACCTTGACTGCCCCAGCTGAGCTATGGGGCTGAGCAGACAGACCCCCCCCAACCCCCCCTACAGGAAAAAAACATCTACTCTTTCCCTCCCAACAAATTTCACACAGACAGACTCCCCCTTCATAATCCCATTTCATCCAGTGCTGTGACCAATCTGACCACGTCGTAACAGCAGAGGGTGGAAAACCCTTAATGCCTCAGCAAACATCTCAGCCCTCCCAGGACTGAAAATGGGCCTTGTGGAGAGAGAGAGCACGGCTGTTTTGACACCCACCATTTCAACAAAAAAAGTGGGAAAAAAACCCAGCTGTAATTTGGCCGAGCTGAATGAGTGCCTTATGGAGAGCAGGCTGAGTCGCGTTGGGGCGTGATGTCACCGGGACATGCATGTGGGTAGCACATGCTCGGGGAGAAGACAGTGAGTGGTGTCATGAGAGGGGCCTGAAGGCTTACTGCTGAAGTCTCTAAATATAACCCACCCCTACCCCTGCCCCCCACACAAACTCCCCCTCCCAGAGAAAGTTTTTGATACCACAGACAGACACCTCTTGACTTGGTTTGCAGAAGATTATTGGTTTCTTTGTTTTAGAAATGAAATTAATCATTTAAGCGATTGTGAAGTGTTATCTTGACCAGAAACGACACGCTATCGAGTTGATTTGATTATTTTATTTGGTTTAAGATGCCAGCAATACAGAAAAGTCTAACTTGTGCAGTTAGAATGACAGTTAAACCTCTGGAATAAAGCTTGTGTTATACTGTGAAGATAACATCCTCGACATCGCCTAGAAATGTCTCTTTTATCTGTGGGAGGCCTGATAATTGCCGAGCCATTTGTTGCAAAAACATTTTGTAATTTGGGAAATATTTGCATGGCTGAAAATGCCAAAGATTATATGATTGAAATCATGCCATACTCATGGGAGATTTGAGGTCAGCTCAAGCTGGAAACCAAAATAAGTCTCCATGCTACGACAGAAAAATAGTCAGTTGCTGAACGTTATAACACCTTCAGAGTTTTCCTCAAGTCCCATTATTGCTACCCAGTCTGTGATCATCATAATCAAGTTAATTAGTGGGTCATTAAATTGTATTTAGAAGTTACACATCTGCAAAAGGCCGTAGAACTGTGTCCATTTAAGGGGATGGGAATGTTGCACAGAGATTTGTCACTCACATTTAGCTTTGTCTTTTCTATGACCAAAGCTGGAATTATCAGTTGATTATCTGACTGATTTTGAATATTCATCTATGTTTTCCATATTTAGATTTTTTTGGCACACTGTCTGGTCTCTCTCTCTCTTTCCAAATGACCATTTTAGGACAGTGCTGTGCTTGTTAGATCAATATCCTTTCTAATTCAAGAGGTTGGCTGAGCATGATTCAATTAGCATAATAACAGCAGCAAGATGCAGCTATAGCTGTCCTTTTGATTGCTATCATCGAAAGCCTTTCATTGAATTTAAAAACAAAAGTTACTTATTCAGCTAGATTACTTACTGAAATTGAGTGTTTGTTGAACGCGTTCAAATTTCATTTGGATTTTATAACCAGCCTTGATGATTGTTATTCCAACGTCCAGTGCTGTCAGCCTTCTAAAAAAGGCTTTAGACTGCAACAACATTGTACACAAACTGGTTTCTGTGTGAAACGCCAGGAACATCCAGGTCATCTGAGGCTGCCTAGCCAGGCTCCTAGTCTACAAAAAAAAAAAAAGTTTTCAGTGCACAGTGCACCTTAGTTATGTTTTGCTCCATTTTCCAGGGATATATGAGGGGAATTCTTCCACTTCACTCATGTCAACGTGCTTGTTTTGGCCATGTGAGGTGGACTCTCTTTACAAGTGGCTCCTTGTGTATGTGTGGCCCCAGCGACTGGGTGAGTTTTTCCTGAGATCTTCGGAGTGGACAGTGAGCCCTTTTAAGGGCAAGTCACAACATTTCCTTTTGCTGCAGTACCACTATATATTTCCAATATATTTCATCTACATATTCATGTTTTCCCTGTCCACCACATACAGATAACAGTCACGCTTTGTACAACCATTAGTTCCTACATGGCTGTATAGCCCACAGGCTGTGTCATGTGAGTGCTACACTGAGCAGAAGCACTGCTAGTTTAAAAAAAAAAATGAATCCCTGTAGGTGGAAAACTTTTGGTTCTCGTTCATGTTTCTCAGTATCTAACAACTGACCATAAAGACCTGAATAGCCCAGATGGAGCTGTTGTTTGAGCTGGCACAGCTTTCATTCTCACAGGCATAAGGAGTGTCCAGCTCCTGGTCGAAACAGTGCAAACCAGAGCTCAGAACAGACAGTGCTCACAACCATGTCAGACTTGAAGTGAGGGTGATTTTGTTTAGATTGTAATTCAGCTCCTTAGAAAATCTGTTTCCTCCTGACAGTGGCAGCATTGTGGAATCTGTATCTGGGATACTCATTGAATTGCCTTTGACTACTGTCTACAGTAAGGTTCATTACAGTCTGAGGCTGATTACATGCCTGACTCTGCCTCTCACTGGTAATCAGGTTTTAATCAGAGCTGGCAGGAAGTGAGGTCGGTCGTAACGTTAGTGATCATTGCGTTGATTCCTCCCCCCATGTGCACATTTAAACTCTAATTTTAGTTTGACGTGAAACAGCACCACGCTGCCAATACCACCTCTCACTCTCTCTCTCTCTCTCCCTCTCTCTCTCTCTCTCTCTCTCTCTCTCTCTCCCTCCCTCTCCCTCTCTCTCCCTCTCTCCTTATCCCTGTCTCTCTCTCTCTCTCTTTCTCTCTCTGTATATGTGTACAAGTGTGTTTGTGTCTGTGTCTGTATCAGTAAGAGTGAATAACTGTGATATTGAGACACATCGCAGAAGGGACATGATATCTGCGATATGGGTGTGTGGAAAAAAAACAATCTGTGTAAGCAACACTAAATGGCACAAGTTCACGTTTATTTGGATGACTAAGATCACCCACACACTCTCTTACCACTGAAAGATCACGGTCTTAAACCAAGAAAGTTCGGCATCTATATGGCAAAACTATACATCACTACACATATGGCAGCTTGCAATAACACACTAAAAGTCAGTCGAGAGATACAAAGCGTCTTTATGAACTGTTTTGATTATTGCCTACGGGGCTACCTGGAGTGGTTGTGCTAACACTCATTTATCCTTCTGGTGACAGAAAAGAACAGAACAGAACAGAACACTGTGTTCTCAACTTCAACTTCCTATATTTGAGGGGAATGTGAGACAGGCAGTCGTTTCCCCTAACAGGAGAAGAGAAGAGCTCGACTAATGTCTGTGAGGTGGGGTAACTCCCTCAGAGGGCTCATGTGCATTTCCTAGTATTAGTCCCATGTCATATGCTTTGGGGGGGGGGGGGGGACATGGCGACATTTTAAAAAGCAAGAAGCATTTTCAGATAAAGCCATAATTAAACATCATTATTGTTTCTTGCTTTTAATTATTGTGATGGAAATTCTGTGGTTGTGATCTGTGGGGCTATTATTAGAAGAGGAGAGGAAGAGAGCCCTTCTGTGGCTGCTGTGCAGATGCGACAGGACACTTTTAACTGTAAAATGAGCTCACTCCCCGCTGCTGGTGATGACACCATGATGCCTGCCACACATCCGCCAAAGAAAAAAAAAAGAAAAAGAAAAGTGAAAAAGTCAATTATGGAACGGAGGAGGATGGACTGTTCCCATAGGCCGTGCTCTTGTAATCAGATTGCGGTTGGCCAAAGAAACCAGTCCTTCAGCTGCCCTGAAAAACAACCACAGAAGCACAGCTATATTTTCACGGAGAAAAAAAACTGCAGTAACTATCAGCCATATTACAGACTGGAGTGGTAGGTTAAGATAGATTCAGGCTGGAAGTCACACAGAGGCCACCCCAAAGCCCTTATTACGTTTCAATCCCACCCTAAAACAGAGCTGCAAAACAACTTGGGCAATTGTTAAAGACAGAGTTCGAGTGCAATACACAGGCCTATCTCAGAAAGTGCCGGGACATTTTTAGCAACTCATATGTTGTTATACACGGACTGAATGTTCAAGACAGTCAAACTACAATGTTTACCCACCAAGCAAAATACTCCCATTGCTGGGTGTCAGTAATATCAACATCCGTAGCCTATTTTACCAAGATCAGTATCAGTAGTGACAGACAGCACAAACTGTGTTCAAGCCATAAATCCGCCGTGAACTGCCACAAACCTGTCTTTAAGTCATATAGTTTGGGTGAAAAAAAGAAATTTTTACCTAGACAGTGGTTAGGACTGGAGTTATTTAAAGGTGAACTGCCAGTCACTCACGCCTGATTTACACCTCCTGAAATGAGGCTCTGGGCAAGGTCTGCTTCTCATTAGATGACTGATAGGGTCTTGGGTAACAAATTGAACAGGCCTGGAATTGTAGGTATGTCAACATGGTTTCATAATTTCGTGACCCCTCCCACCATCTGATAAACTGCAGTATTTTCAGTTGACACCAGTAAACAGTAATTACTTAGCCATTATCTGATGAAGCCAAATAACTTCCCTCTGGCTCAGAATAATACGGAAACAGAGACGCATGTACAATTCTTGAGTGTAGTATTCAATACGTAACACAGATTCGACATTTGACTCCAAAGTTTAGGTTTCATAAAGCACATTCCGGACGTTCCCTGCTTTTCCGTTTGATATGAAAACAGGCTGAGTTTATTCCAAGTGTTCCACAGGGACGCTGTGTGTCACTCCCTGTGGGACTTCCGGGAAGATTCTCCCCCCACCCCCTCCCCTTAAATCAGCACGATCAGTGTTTAGCATTCCAGAGACTACAGTTAAATTACCATGAGAACATGAACTCCATCATTTTAGTATCTTATTTTAACCCCAAGCTGACATCTGCCTCATCTCACCGTACACAGATCATTGAATGTCATCTGTTTACATACGCCATAAACAAGGCTCTATCTATTGGTAGCTATTAAGGAAGATGAGCGCGGGAGTTTCCTTTTAACCCGGAGACCGATTTGGTCTTATGAAAAATGGCACACTCGCACAGGCGGAGGCAACCGCTGCCGTGCCCACACAACCCCTTGACCCGGTTCAGGAAGCTTATCTCCGTGGCTGCTTATCACAGCGGAGCTCGTTATCACCCTTCTCTCGTCAGCCCCCCTGGAGCCACTCAGGCCCAGAGCGCTGGGAAGCTCCGGCCCTCCGTCAAGCCAGCTCTTGCACTGGAACAGCCTGGTGTTCTGTTGGGATTCCCTCACTGACTGACTTGTTGTGCTCTTCTCTCCGTCATGCGTGTCACTGCTGGTTGTGCGGACAGTGGTTGTTTTTTTTGCCTCTCAGCCTTGTGCTGTGTGGATGGAGGCTCTGGACAGCTTGGTTTAAACCCACTGCTGCTGCTGCTGCTGCTGCTGCTGCTGCTGCACGGACAAGTCATTGGCACACACAGAGTCCTCTGGCTGTCAATATGGAGGCTCTCACTTGGAGTCTTCACCCTACACATGAAAGGAGAGATGTCATCTCAAAGAACACAAGACGTTCAATTTTACAACCCCCTTTCCCAATAAATTCCTTTGAATTCAATGTGTTTTGAATTATAATGTCTGACTCTACAAATGAAACGTCTTCGGTTGGACCCTCCTGCATCAGAACCTCCCCCTTCTGTGCCGTACATCTGTTTCATGTCTGCTTGCGTCAGCAGCGGGATTAATTGTGATGGTATTCGACCCTTTTATAAACACAGCATGCAGTGAACATCCCAGCACGGGACCTCTAGACCACAGAGGAGAGAGAGAGAGAGAGAGAGAGAGAGAGAGAGAGAGAGAGAAAGAGAGAGAGAGAGGCAGACAGCGAGAGAGAGAGAGAGAAAGAGAGAGAGAGATGATGCTATCACTGGCATATATCATCTATCTAGTGGTTGGGCCATCATGGCAGGAGTAAAGAGAAAGACTTTGCAGAGGTTTTAAGTTGGACCTTCATGGTGAAAGTTGGAGGTGTGTAAACCTGCTGTGACTTGTCCTGAGGCCTGATAGTGGATGAAAGGTGGATTCGCCAAATAACTGCCTGACAAGGAGACAGATTTAGCCTTTTAGTCATTTAGCTTTAGCTGCCTTCAGAAAATGAAAAATAGACTTTTTTACATAGCTCTAAAGAGCTCTCACCCCAAAAAGGCCACTAAATCTGTAAAATCCATGCTCTAAACACTACTCAGAAATGCATCACTGCTATCAGAGACGTTGTAAGGGAGAAGACAAATGACTGAGGCAAAAATGAATGGGGGGGTTTGAAACACCCAAGATGGAAGATCAATAACTAGATGTCTTGCCCTGTATTATAAAGGACCAATGACATTGTCTGAAAAGGCATAACTGATGTTTCACCTTACTTGAAGTCTTTTTTTGCCTTATTTTAGCGACTATTGAAAAGTTGTTTATGCTGTTAATGTCAAATGTGCACTTTTAACATCCGTTTGTCTATTCTATGTGGAGTCTCTCTCCATTTAGGACCCTGATCTTGTTTGCAAAGAAATAGCTGCCCTGAGGCATTGCCAAGATGGCTGCCGATTGGCGAGACTTGCCTCTAAGGACTTTGCTACTATCAACAAGCACTTACAAAGTCTTTGGTAGGCAAAACCAGTTCAGCATTTTGCCTATGACTTAATTTTAGGTCCTCTCACTCCTGAATATGTAGACTAGGTGGGGATTGCACTTGTTTTACTCATGACCAATGTACACAGCTTTCTGTTTCCCGACTCAAACAGACAAACAGTCTATCATAAGAAGCTCATGGACAAGCTGTCCCACTCATGGAGGAGAACAAAGAGGCAGAATCAACCGGCACAGTGCACAGTGTGTGTGTTTGTGTGAGTGTGTGCGTGTGTGTGTGTGTGTGTGTGTGTGTATGTGTGTGTGTGTGCGGCAGGATGGGCCCGGGGTGCATGCCACGGATACCACAGAGCCCGTGCCGCATTCAGAGTCACTGGGCGTGTGCAGAAGAGTGGAGACACGGGGCGCACGCGGTGCGATTGAGAGCGTGTGGACAACATGGCAGCCATGCAAAGGGCCTGAGATCCCACTGGCCAAGAGAGGGAGAGAGAGGGCCCTGCTGGCTCCAGCAATACCAATGCCAAACCCAGATGAAAGGAATGGGCTATAAATGCACTCTATTAAAGAGTAAATGTATGCTATTAAAAAGCTGTAAAAGATTAGTAGTAAATTGTAGACTTAATTTTTACACACATTTGTGGACACGATGAGGAAAAGGATTGAAACCTAGAAATCTACTTACATGCATAAACAGTGTGTGTATTGTATTAGTTTGAGCATGCATCAGGCCGTTGATTATCTGTGGATGGGAGAAATACACAAGAAATAAGAAAAGACGCTACTTCACTTTTTTAGACAATCCCAAGGGGGGGAATTGAGCCCCATTTTAAATGAACACCTCGCCTACACACTAACGCCTGAACTGGTATTTCATTATCTACAAAATCTCCCAACCACTCATCAATCCACATCGCATAAAATTTTGGCTTTCAGGAAAATTGAAGCTGTCCATTGTTCACAAATGTGTTAAGCTCTGTAGTAAAAAAAAAAAGTATTTGAATGTATTACAATGTAGGCTACATTCGAATTCCTGAAAATTCAAACCAAACCATGCATATCTAATTATCTGATTGTTCTCTATCTCTATCAGTGTGATCATACTAACTCTGTAAAGTTCGGATGTGTTTAGTCAAAATTCCAGTGCTTTTTTGTAATGTTCCTGCTGACTGTCAGAAGCAGACTTATGTAAAAGTTATGGTTGGCTTTCTGCATAATTCAAAAATAAATGTGCTCAGAGGTAAAGGTCTTTATCAGTAGTGTGAGTGAGAGAGAGAGATTTATGGCATCACGTGCAGAGACAGGGTGTTATGTGTATTGTCCAGAGGCATTTCATGTCAAACAACATGTTCTGCTTCAGCATGTATGTGCAGTTGCGGAGAGATGGAGATTGATGGACTTGCTCTT
This sequence comes from Clupea harengus, assembly GCF_900700415.2. Taxonomy (NCBI): domain Eukaryota; kingdom Metazoa; phylum Chordata; class Actinopteri; order Clupeiformes; family Clupeidae; genus Clupea; species Clupea harengus. The sequence continues at coordinate 5,864,836 of NC_045164.1, read as the reverse complement.
TTTGAGGTTATGTGCAGAATGTATGATAGGGGGTTATTGCTCAAACTGGTCCTTCCTGTGAGCACTGGCACCTTATATTTAGCACTGGTTGGTACCACTAGGGTGAGCTCCTGAGTGTGTCCGGTGACCAGTCAATACCTCCGGCATTGCCGCTGGCACCTTGCACAATCAAAATGCCCCCCCCCCCCACCTCTGGCCAGCTGAATCTGATGCTAAGAGTTCCTTTTTGACATCTTACGACATGATAAACCTGTTCAATTAATGTGTTTGTTTTTTTGCCGTACTCTGACGTACTGGTGTAGTGTTATTTTAACACAGTTCCATGATTCAGTGGTGCACATTGCCACAAGTCAGTCAAGTGCTTTTTACAATAAAGCTGGGACCCAACTCAGAACAAGTTCATTGTGCAACTCACCTGTTTCTGCAGTTGCAGACATTGTGTCAACACCACCTTTTTCGTGTTTTTAACAAACCTAATCTTTCTTTGCTGCAATCAAACGGTAGATGCAGTGGAGGAGCAGTGATAAATGACTGGTGGTTTCTGAAGGGTGCAATTATGCTTGAAGGCACCCAGATTCAAGTTTTTGTGCAATACGTCTTTGGGAGGGGAGCCAGTTCTTGAGGATTTTGTTTGTTTCTTTTTTTTTTCTCTCTCTCTCTATCTCTCTCAAACAGAAAGCTCTGTGCTTCTTTTACCTCATCCTCAATCCCTGGTCTTTGCTGTTCTATTGAAACCACATGGGGATGTTTTCAGGTAAAAAACACATACCTGAAATAATGTTACGTAACACAATGTGCTCTGTCGCATTAGAGAGGAAAGACTGAAAAGAGAACATTTCAGTTTCTCATTTCAGGAGCATTAGACAGACTCCAGTGTGGGTGCACTCCATCAAGATTTGAAGAGAGACAAAAGGAACCATAGGCGTAGCCTCCATTTGCCAATGTGGAATGCTCCTACAGAACACCCTATAGTAAATGAAAATGACAAAAAATGTATCTTTTGGAAACCCCAATATATTTTACACAGCACCACTCCATACAATGTGTGGATGTTCCCACACAGCAGACCCTTGTGAGTGTTCCTCCCAGGCTGATGGGAATGCCTAACCGTGGGGACGAGGATGAGAGCAGTCACCGGGATCCGATGGGTCTGACGTGATGGAACACATGAAAGGGGATCTCCCAGACGTTCCCATGTGGTTTGAGTTTCACCCAGCACGGATCAGTGGGGAATCGTCTGGGGATGGGGACAGCGGGTTGCTTACCCCCGGCCTGTCACGAAAGCCGGAGTAAATCATCGAGGAACCGGGAGAGACGAGCCCGCTAAGCCTCACCTACCTCTCCATCTATCACCCAGCCTGAGAGGTCTGAGTCAGCCTGATGGTTTTAAGACTCATGCTGCTAATAGAAAAAAGGTAGTTCCAAATACAGAATGGGCTCCAATGACATGACAAGGGATCAGATTGTCTTTACCATACCAAGTCTCTCACAGACTGAAAGTTTTCACGCAGCATGCTGAACGTGTTCTATAGTTGTCACTAAAAGCAAGCGAAAAGTATTGACAATGAATGTTTCATGAAATTATTTATAGTGAAACCTACTAATGGTGAAATATTTATCAGCACTATGGTTTTTTTTCGGCATTGCCTCCACTGTCTTTTCAGAGGGCTATTTATAAACCCTCAGGCTTTCATTCATTCATTTTCCCATGACCAAGAACAATCTATACTTTAACATGAATTACTTTTGACTGGAGTATGATGGCTATGGAAATGCAAATACTTGGTTTAATCTCATACTTTTACATTTACACTTAACTATAACTCCATATTGCTTTGAAACAGCTCCAGCGTTGTTGAAAGCTGAATCAAATATCTCCGTCCAGAAGTTATTCAAGAGAGGGCACTTCCAAAACATAGAGTATGGTCTGCAGAGTCCTCTCCACCTCTCCTCCAACGTGTACTTATTTGACTGGGGTGTGCTTTGGAAAGAATGTGAGGGGTTCAAAATAATTTGTTAACTATTTTCCACTAGAGCTCTTTCTGTAGGTTTGTATTTATGAATTTCTGTGATATTTGCACAAATCTCCTCACTAATTTCTAATTTAAGCTCCCTTTCCTATTTTTGTTCAATATGGTTTGTGTCTGTTCGATATGGTGGGTTCTCTTGTTATATATTCAATAATGCTCTATACAGACTGGATATTGGTCTCTTTGTGTGTCTCCTGTCTTGAATCCTTCTTTAATAGGGGTATATGATTATTTAAGGCTGTTTGAGTAGAAAACTTTGTATCTGATGATATCTAAAGAAAACTCTCTTCAAATGTTTTTCATTTCTGTTTTAGATACATCACTAAGAAGACCAAAAGTCCACTGAACTTCTCTTGATGCTGTAAGAGTAGTTTATGACCACCTACCCAAGGTCTGTTCCAGGGCCTTATCATCAGTGAATGGAGCATTTAATGAGGACATTACAGTACAAACAGACTCGATCTCCAGCCACCTTGTCTCCACCCTGTCTGAAATCCAGGTGGTCAACGCCCAGTCGACAAGCCAACCCATACTGCTTAAGGTGAGGGAGTCCCTGCCCTCCCTGTTGTTGAGCTGTAGTACCTTACATGGGGACGCCTTGCCTGCCGAATAAACCTGGGCGATCTAAATTGTTAACATATTTTTTGGTGGTGTGAGGGGCAGAGTTTGAAAAAAGAAAATAGTAGCCTTAGCAGCACATTGATCTTAATACTCTCTATTCTACCTGAGAGAGGAAGTGGAAGAGCAGCCTATCTCTTAATACTCTCTATACCTGAGAGGAAGTGGAAGAACAGCCCATCTCTTAATACTCTCTATTCTACCTGAGAGTGTAAGTGGAAGAACAGCCCATCTCTTAATACTCTCTATTCTACCTGAGAGTGTAAGGGGAAGAACAGCCTATCTCTTAATACTCTCTATTCTACCTGAGAGAGGAAGGGGAAGAACAGCCCAACTCCTAATACTCTCTATTCTACCTGAGAGTGTAAGTGGAAGAACAGCCCATCTCTTAATACTCTCTATTCTACCTGAGAGTGTAAGGGGAAGAACAGCCTATCTCTTAATACTCTCTATTCTACCTGAGAGTGTAAGGGGAAGAACAGCCCATCTCTTAAGATCAGCAGATATCTTATCAATTAATTGATCATAATTTGCCTTATATAACTCATCTATACTCATAACTCAAGTTTTATGGTATAGTGCTTCCCAGGTACGTATGTTATACCTTCTGTAAGCCTCTTGAATGAGAATGATGCTCTCATCTGGTCCAGTAAATTCGGAGCCAAAGCTTCTGTTTTATTAACATTGACTTGGGATTGAACTTAAAGGTTCCATATATATATGGACTAAAATCTTATCTGCGTATAGAAATATCTTATAGATTTCGTTGACAGTTTCTATTCATTTGACAAGTGTATGATCTCGTATCACCTGTGCCGACAGTTTAATGATGTAGGCAAAGAGGAGCAGTGATGGCAGGGCCCCCTGGCATGTTCCTCTACCCAGACTAAAGGTTGAGACATATGCCTATTACATGCTTTGCAGTGTACAGTAGCTGATGAAGTTTGAGCCAAATCCAAACGTATCCATGGTCTTACATACAAACGGCTGGAATGCACGGTCAAATGCTTTTTCGGCATCAACCGCTAATGCCATGCAGGAATCTGGGTGATTGGCACTATGCTGCACAACATTAAACAGTCTCCGGATGTTATCTGGCAGATGGCGGCTGACTACGAAGCCTGTCTTGTCTGGGTGTGTGAAAGTATTAATAACCGATTCCACTTGTTTAGAAGTTATTTGTAATCTGTCTGTAATAATTCGTCTGTAATGTAAAGAGTGCAATTGGCCTGTAGGAGGCGCAATCCATGCAATCGTTATGCTCTTTAGATATCACAGAGACCACCGCCTCCCTCCCTCCAGGCCGACGGCAGCTCTCCTTTCTCAAGAGGAAAGAGAATGCTCTCTCCAACATAGGGCTGATAAGATCAATGAAGATTCTATGAAAGTCATTAGTGTATTTATCTGTGCCCGGACTTTTGTTATTCTTTAGGCTTCTAATCGCATCTTCAACTGAACTCTGATGCAATACAGTCTATTTTAGGTAGTTTGATGGATTTTAGATAGGAATCTATTATTTCTGGGTTGCTTTCAGTGTTGTTGTCTGAGTATGAGTCTTTGTAAAATGCTGCAAAAGCTTCTGAAATTTCTTTTGGTTTATATAGGAATGGCTTGTCTTTTTGACCGTTGTGAGGCTGCATTGTTTTCTCAACTGAGATGCTGAGAGGTGGCCAGCTCTACTCCCATGCTCATAGTAGTTTTGTTTCAAGAATCTTAAATTTCTTTAGATTTTTCCGTCAGAAGGTTGTCAAGTTCCAGTTTATCCCCTTTAAACTTGTGGAGAGTTTCAGCGGATATATTTTCTTTTTTTGAGGTTTCGTTCGTTCCCCATCTACACATTACTACCGTCTGCACTCACTGTGCTCATCAAGACAGCATACTGCAAAGTCATTCCCCTGTCATTGCTGGCCTATCTGGTATTTATCTGGCTCAAGAAGGGGAAGAGGGTCATCCTGGGGTTTTCTGTGCTTTGGAAAACCTTTCAGTGTAACTGAACTGACTTACTTTGGAATGTGTGTGAGTGTTATGCAAGTGTTCCTTCATACATTTCATCAGTCAGGCCTGGTCTGTTCTCAGTTCAAACACTTAAACGGCAATTGGGCTTCTGCGCAAGTGTGTGTGCGTGTGTGAGTGTGTATATACCCACATTCCTCTTGGTCGAAATGAGTGGCTCATGTCCATATAAAACAAACCAGATGCTTTACGTTGGTTTTCCATGAACCATGCTGTATGCCATGTGGTTGGCGCATACATTACATTAGCCCAGCCTCTACAGCTTCGTGCGAAATGCTGAACTTTTGTCGCCAGGTCTTCAATATCAAATCTCGATCCGGCTCTGACTTTTTTTTTATTTTTTCACTCCTGTTTTCTGATTCCCTCGTTCTCTCATTCTTCTCCCTGAGCTTGGCTGTTCGGCTGAGCACAGCTGGACTCTGAAGGGGAATAGAGAGAGAGAGAGAGATAGAGAGAGAGAGAGAAAGAGGGAGAGACAGATACAGAGGGATAGAGAGAGAAAGAGAAAAAGATAGAGAGAGAGAAAGAGAGAGAGAGGGAGAGAGACTGAAATAGCTGAGGGCGGGTAGGCCAAGCCCTGACCACTGGCATGCATAGGGAAATAGCCTCTGCTCTGCTGGCAGGGATATGGTTTGTGAGCACAGAGGCTCTCAGAGTCACACGGGCCCACATGCAAGCCCACTGCTGTTGCTGCCACTGCCTCCCCACCCAGTGCTATTCTGGGCCTCACTACCACTCGGGTGTTTTCACCGAACCACCACAAAGACAGAGAACACTGAGAGAGAAAGAGTGAGACAGAGAGGAAGAAAAAGTGAGAGACAGAGAGGGAGGGGGGGAGGGAGGGAGAGAAAGAAAGAGATGTGTGTGTGTGTGTGTGTGTGTGTGTGTGTGTGTGTGTGTGTGTGTGTGTGTGTGTGTGTGTGTTGGGGGGGGGGGGGCATGGGGTGTAAATGAATAATTTATTGTAAAATGAGTTAGAGTTGAGACCTTTGTTGATGTTCCAAGAATAATGAACAGCAACTCGTGTCCAGATTTCATAAGTTTCCCACTCCATGATCTGTTTTGCTGGGACACTTCCCAACGTCTCTCCGTGTGTACCTTTTAGGGTGGCTGTAGTATTCCCCTTTATTGTATTTTCATAATAGATATGTTCTCACACTAAAGTTGAAAGGCTGTTCTGAATAATAGAATATCTAATGAAGGCTCCAAATGGAAATACTGAAATGATTGTACAATCTTGCCCACACACTCTGGGATTCAAAGGAAGTTGTCAAACAATAACAACCTTGAGAGCTTCAGACTAGGTCACCTACGCACACAGAGCAGAATTGTCTGTAGGCAGACGTGACTTTAATTCCAGGTGTCTAGTGGAGGTTAACCAGTAATGCTGACACAAAGTCTCCATTGGTTTGACTAAAAACCGAATCTTTGTGTTTTCTTTATGTCAGCAGCGGAATGGATGGGTGTTTGTATTGTCTAATTACACGCTGCAAACAGCCCATCCCAGCACTGAGGACACAAACTCTTTACTGAACACTGAGCTCAATCACTCCACAACAAGTCTGAAGACCACAGAACACATAAGCTACAGAAACAGACAGTAGAATTCACAAAAACATGTTGAAATATCTACTTTGAGTGATTTGCGAAATTACCAGCATTATTTATCTGACGCAGATGTGTCATGATGAAATGGGATGACGACAGAAAGTACTTGAGGGAGTTAGGGATATGGCAATAGATACAATGTGTCAGGCAAAGTCAGTAAAATAGATCACAGCAATTAGTCATTTACATGAACTAATGTGTTGAGAGGGCAGCCTCTGCACACACCCGTTCTGGAGACAGCCTTCCATCCTGAACAAGAGAAGGTTCTCATACGCCACCTGCTGGCCAACTTGGCTTCATTCCAAATGATGGGATATTCTGCTGAGAGAATTTCTACGTGAATGATATTAACACAATGTGTAATTATATAATCACACAGTTAATAAAGGAAAACACAAGAAAAACACCATGCCTAAGTAAATATACAACAAATAAGTGTAAAATGTACAACAAATAAAGCAATGTGGGTTTTGCAATTATGTGCCTGTTTGTTTTATAATGAAAACAAATGTCAATGTCAATGTGGACAAGGTTATAAATGTAATAACATGGACCTGTTTTGATGACTGGTGTTTGTTGCCCTTTGGAGATAGAAGGTTCAGTTGTTGATTGCTTACTATTCTCTTCACAATACTTTGAGGGCAACGAAAATGTCTAAAATGTGTCATAGCGCCATCTGGCAAATGTTTCACTGTTATAGTTTTAAAGGTTCTAGCTCAAAGGCTCTCCCCGTCTGACTAGCTTGGAGACTCGATTGTGTGGTGAAATGTGCATACAAAGAATGACCGTCTGAAATCTGGTGAAAGGTAATTTTGTGATTTTTTAAATGTATACATTAATTTAGACTATGACATTAGACCTTAGACTATGTATTTGCCCATTCTGAAAAATACAGACAGCCTCATGTTAGACATCACTGATGTACAACACTCTCTCCTCGCCAGACAACAAGACCATGACATTCTGTCATACACTTCATCATACATTTTATCATCACAAGACGTTGATAGGTAATTTATGATTAGCATGAAGTAAATTAAAGACAATCTATAAACAAGAATATGGACCTGCGGCCACATATAATCATAGGGGCTGGTTGCCTCACGTGATTTGTGCTTTCCTTGATTTAAATCTAGTTAGTGATACCTTTAGGGATATGTATTGTGCAGTTTGTGTAGTGAGTACGTGCACATGAAAGTGCTCCAAAACGTCACAGAAATGCAATGACGTACAAATGGAATACCTGTGGTGCTGATAATCGGACTATCTGCCCGTCATCTCGTAGTGTCACTGCTGTGTGTCACGTAGTATCCCAGTGAGCCAGTCACAGGAGGCGTGGCACGGGTGGCATTGCCAGGTCAGCTCGTCACTGTTCACCAGTCTAGAAACGGTGCCAAGTAGAGAATGAGGGCTCTTCACTGTGTTATATCATCATGAGGGCATAGGGTCAGGGAGATAACATCACATTACCCAGACTGCACAGGAATCAACCCAGTTTTAAATACAGCCCATGCACAGAATGCACAAGAATAGATTTATTCTGTTTTAAGTTTCAGATATCGTACTTACACTGTCTGAACCATATACCACCCCGTATGAAAGTTTTAGTTTTCAAAGATGAATCAGGAGACCTTGTGGCGATGTGACTGTCATTATTGTTTCATTTCTGTATCAATTCAATCGCAGATATTTCTCCTAAACTTCACAAAATGAGATATCATAAAATTATTCTGAAATCTCTCTGATTCAGTGTCACAAAATCTCAGTAGCAGTGTGTGTGATTTCAGAGGATCTAAGAGGATTTATTATTGTTGGTGTTCATTGTTTTCTGCCATTTAAATCCATTTCCTACTCAATAAGCTTGGACCGTCAGGTGTACTAATCCTCCGCAACTGCATCCCTGATCGATCACGTACATGCAGTACCAGCTGTGACCAGACAGTGATTTAGGAGCAGCTTTTCTCATAATTTCAAGCCATGCAAAAAGTCACTGTTAACTCAGCATATAGTCAAATGATTAATGACCAATTTAATTTCTCTGAGCATGTAGTTTCTGTCTTGACATCTTGTCAGTTCACTCAATATTTGAAAGATCAGACCCCTTCTCATACAATATGCTACACAACTTCTTATACAGGCCCTGGTTATTTCTAAACTAGCCTATTGCAATGCATTGTTAGCTAGCCTTGCCTGCATGAGTGGTGAGACCAATGCAGATGATTCAGAATGTTGCTGTGCGTTTGGTCGTTGATCAGCCAAAATAGATACAGGTAACTCCTCAGCAAGTGACCCTTCACTGGCTCCCTGTAGCTGCTTGTATTAAATTTAAATCTCTCACTCTCGCCAATAGGACAGCCACTGGATCTGCACCTGCCAATTAAAATGCTATGATTTGCACAAAAGTGTCTGCTAAATACCTTAACTAAAACTATTACTATGTGTCATTAGGTTTCCATCCAATTGCATTAATGAAAACTAAAGAAAATGCAAATCTGTGTGCAATTCCATCAGGTGTGCTATCCGGATTATTAACAGGGAGGTTAATAAGGATCATTACGAAAGGAGTTGTGAACAACTAAGGGGGCTACTTGAGGTTGTCAAAGGCAACGTTAACAGATACATGTAACAACATCAAAACAAACCTATTTTTGATGTGAATAAATCTGTTTCCATCAAACTTAGACACATTTTGTCCAATGCAAATCAGTGGTTAATCCACCCCCTTTCAGTGAATATTATTATTCGACTTACAACATTTCAAGCCTTTCTACATATTTATATGCTGAAAATTTGCATAACATAGTTTGATTGAAACATAGCAAATGTCTCAAATGCATGCTTCTAGCACTGTCATCTTATCTAACACAATTGTGCACACACCTGCTTTTTTAATATGCAGGGATGAAATAACTATATTAGCAATTTGACTGTAGGATACTGTCTAGACATGTGTGATCAAAAAGATCAGTATGTGCCCACGAGTGTCTTCAGGCATCATAGGCCACAGCTGAGCTTCTGGAAGAGGCCAGCTGTAGCAGATTAAAAAAAAATACATTTCTACTGGATTGTTCTCTACTCATGCAAGGCTGTTGAACTGAGCCTTCACATGCAAGCTCCCTCACCACAAATTTGTCACTGAAATGAATAACTTTGCAAGCCATTTACTATTACCATTACTTGGCCTCACTAATTACAACATTGCTAGTTTGTGGAGTTTAAAAAGAAAAAGACTCCCTCTTCTGGTACAACCATTTGGTTCTAACGGAAATAATTAACAAAGACAAAGACAAAACAAAAGTAGGCTGCTAACAACACAAGTAATATAGTTTAACAAATGTGTTATAACTAAAGACAAATCAATAAACCAGCAAAGACCAAGCAAGACCAAGCGAGCTCAAGCCGAGCTCAAGCCGAGCTCAAGCCGAGCTCAAGCCGAGCTCAACCTAAAAGCAACTACACTTTCTAACAAACAAAGGACTATTTAAAGGGGAATGGCTTATGGGAGATCTGGAACAGGTGTGGTGATTTGATGATTGGAACCAGGTGTGCACATCTGTGAAGTAGGAGAATGAAAACAGGAGGAGACAGAACAACAACACAAACCAACAACACAAAACGTAACACAATACATGTAGGCCTACAACATGTATACATACCAGACATACAGAACTCCGTATGTAACAAATGCATATGTGCTGTTGGCCTATAGTAGAATAAACATATTCCTTCATGCAGAGTATGATGTCTCTCATAAAATCAGAGAATGGATTGTAGACTCTTTCTTTAGCCCAAGGCGATTTCCTGGAGACTGAATAACTGTTGTCATGGATACATGTTTAACATAACAAATTCATATTTTTGTAATTACATGATTTATGTGTTCAGTGCAATGGGTTCTTGGAGTTCTTCAAAGCAGGTTGAATATTAAACACCCATCAATAAAGTTTTTCTAAGCTTTAGTCACAACAAATCGACTTTAAATTCTCACCTCCCGTACTTGTGTTATTTTTACACTTGGTGGGTGGGTGTATTTTTCCCATCCATCAACAAAGGGTTTATGATGACTTGTGCCAAAGTTTGTTTGTGTCATGTTGCTGTGACTACTGTAATACATTGAGAAATATTGAATGACTTGAAAAAATCCCAGTTTTTAGTAACACTGAAACTATAGTACAAAAACTGAACTAAAAAAGTCTCCATATGAAATTATACTTATTTTCAAATAGGCTAAATGTATTTGGCTGGCTTGCCCGAAGGCCCCCGTTTGACGTTGACAAAAATGGAGTCATCCATGACACTGCATGACAATGTGAATTTCCTCAAATTTAAAACGAAGATTCCACGGGCCATTGTGACTGCAGGCCAGTAATGGTTACTCATGGTGACAAGATGACAGAATGTTTTCAGGAGTTTTACCCTCTCCAGCGTACTTCCAAGGGTGGGCCGTGGCCATGGCCTTCCCCAGCTTTGCGAAGCTACAATCAGTCGTACACAGTTGGACAAACCGCAGGCAGCGACTCTAGGCACAGATGTAAACAACGTAAGTGCGCAATTTCCGTATTCGATATTTTACAGGCTAGCTGCTGACTGGAAAACATAAAGCTCGCAGCCAAACAGTTACGTTGTAAAAGTTCTTCTATGCATAACATTCGTTTTTCTGCGTCACCTCGGAGGTAATCTGATTATGTCATCTTATTGTAATGATTACAACTTGATTTTCTTGTTTAGCGTAAAAAGTGGCCGACCTAATGAGCGATTTACTGAATACATTGACTGCCTGACGCAAATATCTATGAACCCGCTTATCTGATCTGTGGTTGTGATATCAAAAAGTAGTCTAACACCTTGATTGAATACGCTTTCGTGTTGACCTGTTAGCCTAGAGCTAGAGCCAATATGCCTGGTCAAGTCTTGGCAGTGTGACTGTCTGTGCTGTGTAGCTCATCTCTCTTCTATCTCTCATAGGCTTATATGCCAGCATATATGGCATTTACTCTTCCATTTGTCACAGGTTAGGCTATGGCACTATCCACTGGTGGAGTTCATACAGTTTCTCCATGTGTACTTGTATAGCTGTTGTGTAAGTGTTATGCTGAGACAGGTGGTATGTTATCCTGTAGCAAGAAACCTGTTCAAAGTGGGCCTGTGGTCACAGATTGAGGTGATAGTTATGGGATACTTTCCCTGCAGGTTTTTGTGTAACATGATAAACTGTTACAGCCCCTGCTTCTGTAAATGAGGTGAATTGAAGTCTTGCGGTCTGAAAGGTTGCTGTAATGCTCGGGCCATTCATTTACTTTAGCAGGGACGGCCTCTAATCTGAAGGCTTTGAAATGATTCAAGCGAGGCCATGGCTGGATGCATAGGTGTTATCTGTCCCATCTCCCCCAGCACGGAGGAGTGGGGCAGGGTGAGCCCAAGGCTGGTGGCCAGCCCTGTTGTGGGTGTTCCTGCGGCTGGGAGCATGCAGGCTGTTGGCAGGGAACAATGGCGTGTACTCCACGAGAGGAGGGCACTGAGAAAACGGCACGTAGCCCGTGGGAACTCCCCCGCATCCTCCATCGCTTCTGGTGTAAGAATGAAAAATTAGGCCAGGGGTGGACTATGTTTCCTGATGCGCTGCCAAAAACAAACAAAATACCACCATTCATTCCTCTTTTTTTTTTGCTTTTGATGAAATGAAAAAAAAAAGAAAGGAAGTTCTGCTTACAAGGAAATCAAAAGCATGACCTAAAACAGTGTTCATGGTAATGTCACACCTTCTGAATGACGCCTCATAAAGACATGTGCTATGTCATGGTGTTTCAATGTGTAGGCTTGAAGTTGGCTGGTGGGACACATAAATGTACTCAATCGATTGTTCTGGAGATAAGACGCCTGAAGACATGTTTTGGCAAGACGAAGATGGGAATATACAGTAGTAGGTAGCTAAGAGAATTCAGAGCCTCCCACACTCATGTTTTGGGATTTTAGAGGTCAAACCACAAAGCGTCATACTTAAAGGATTAGTTAGACACTTTTCAACCCATACCTTATTAATATGGTCTTGTTACATCATTCATAGTAGCCCCTCACTTATAGCAGAAGGGCAATGTAGTCTTTCAAAATCTTTTAAATGTCTCTCTTTTAAACAAAGAGCTAAGAGCAACCAAGATTATTTACGAAATGTGAAGAGGTTATGTCGACAAACCCCCTACTTTTTAAAATAATGGTACCAATTTTGTAAAATATCAGTAGTTTATGATGCTGATTAAAGATGTAGTATAAACAGTGACACCTACTGTTGAACATGGACAGCAGCTTTAAAACCCCACCGGATGTCTGTATATATATTATGTACACCTACCAAATGCAGGATATGTACAACACCTGTTGTTTACCATCACCTTCTGCCACACAACCCTCCCCCATCCCCCCTCCCTATCTCCACCCGGCCGACCTCAAGCAGATGGGTCCCCCCTTATGTGCCGTGGTTCTGCTTAAGGTTCCTTCCTGACTAACAGGGAGTTTTTTCTTGCCCGTGTTGCCAATGTGCTTGCACTAAGGGGGTTCAGGCTCTGGGCTCTGTAAAGCGCCTAGAGACAATTGTATTGTTATGGCGCTATATAAATACAATTGAATTGAATTGAATTGAATAATAGAGCTTATTTTTCCCCAATAGATGCCACTTTTAAGGATGGAAAAAGTGGTTCATCATAGAGCATGAGTGAACGCTGATCCAGCTGCAAGAGCCACCTTGCCAAAAGACGTGAAAGATTGAAAGGTAGTTTTCACACATACACACACACACACACACACACACACACACACACACACACATATTTTTTCCTGTGAAAGACATGTTAAAGAATGTCAGGTTAAAGTCAGAGTGATGTAGTGATACTGTAGTTTAGGTGTTCTGTGAGGTTAACCAGTAGAAATGAGAACATTTAAATTTTTACATTTAGTCATTTAGCAGACGCTTTTGTCCAAAGTAAAAGGGAGAGAACAGTCAAGCTAAGAGCAATAAAAAAACCTGGTGTAACAATAAATACTACTTTACATAAGAAATAGAAAAACGACCTAAAAAGGAAAAAGAAGTGCAGGAATGTAACTGCTGAAGTGCAAGTTAAGCACTAGTCAAGGTGCCAGTTAGGAAAGGAGGTGCTCTCTGAAGAGTTGGGTCTTCAAAAGCTTCTTGAAGGTAGAGAGGGACGCCCCTGCTCTGGTAGTACTAGGCAGTTCGTTCCACCAACGTGGAACTACAAATGAGAATAGTCTGGATTGCTGTGCTTGCACAGACGGCAGTGCCAAACGACGCTCACTAGACGAGCGCAGCGTCCTGGGTCCTGGGGACATTTGCCCTTACAAGAGCATTTAGGTAGGTGGGAGCAGAACAAGCAAGCACTCTGTAGGCAAGCATAAGTGACTTGAACTTAATGCGAGCAGCTACTGGCAGCTAGTGGAGCTCAATGAGTAGCGGGGTGACGTGTGCCCTCTTCGGTTGGTTGAACACCAGACGCGCCGCCGCGTTCTGGATCATCTGTAGTGGTTTCACCACGCAAGCCGGCAGGCCCTTTAGGAGGGCGTTGCAGTAATCAAGGCGGGAACTTACCAAGGTTTTCACCAGCAGCTGGGTGGCATACTGGGTTAGGTACGGCCTGATTTTGCGGATGTTGTATAGCGCAAAGCGGCACGACCTGGAGACAGAGGCGATGTGGGCCGTGAAGGTCAGTTGGTCATCAATAATGACCCTGAGGTTTCTTGCCGTTTTGGATGGAACAAGAGATAAAGAGTCAATATTGATATTGATGTTGTGGTGGATGACCTGTTTGGCTGGGAAGACCATCAGTTCCGTTTTGGCCAGGTTTAGCTGAAGGTGGTGATTTTTCATCCATGTGGATATATGTGGAGAAGGTGAGGTGGTAATAAAAGGAGATATTGTTTTTTTAACGGTAGCGAGTTTGAGTCTGTTAGTTTGTTAGTTAGTTTCATTTGTAGTGATCAAAAGATTAAAAATACTCCAGTAGCTGAGCTTTCAAAAACAATAGCATGAGATGAGGGAAAAGTGTAGGAGTGAAGAAGATCCTGATGGGGCTGTAAAATGTACTGCGAATACAGCTGTCCAAAGAGGCACTGACTTGTAAACAGCTGAGGAAGTGTAGAACTTCCTGAAGGATCAACCCGCTAGCATCGAATACTATTGGATATCCAAAGAAGCCATTACAAAGTACGATTAATCAGCCCCAACAAATGTTCTAGCCTGAGAAAGGTTCACTGAACATTCACCAGGAGACCTCACAACAGCCAGCAGCAGTTCAGTGGAGGGTAACTTCATGTTTCTGTGCAAGACCTGGTATCTGCTATGGTCCATCTGCAGTAGATTTCCGCAACCTATCAGAAAAATCCCCTCAAGATCTATTGACTGCCAGGATCTGAAAGGCAAGTCCATTCTGGTCAGATATAAGAGTAAGCCTTTTGTGGAGCAGGTCAGCCAGTGAAGAATTGGAAGTGAGCTGCATGCAACAGCTGGGTGGGAAGAATGTTCAAAATCCAGATGTTCTGTCATACTGACATACACTTTTCCTTCATTACAATGTAATAATGTGTTTTATTTTTACATAATTTGTCAAAGTGCAAAAAATGCATACAATTTAGATTTAGAGATAATCCTATTAAAATAGATTTTCATGTGATATTTGAAAATGAAGTAATTATTTTTATGACTACAGTTATATGTACATTCTAGGTGAATAAAATATTTAATAGTTCTCATTCTTTTGTGGTTACACCACTTGACATTTCCAGGCTGAAATACAAAAAAAAACTTTAACACTCACTCACATACATACCTGAGAACATTGCCTGTACATAGGACATTTTTTTATGTTTAATTGTTCTGTTCTACCTCCTCATTTTTGACCACTATAAATGCATTTTTATTTTCAATCTGGTAAGAGTTTTTTCACCTGTTGAGCCTAGCCACACCGTATGACCTCTCAAAAGACACCTAAATTAACTTCCTCGAGGCATTCTAACGAAAACTATTTTCAAGAACCTGAAAGTGTAGCTGAGTCAGTGACGTGGCACTGTGAGGTGTGGTTTTGTTCAATTTAAAAGGGTTCAAATTTGACAGTAAACTTACAAATTACTTGCATACATTCTTTTTTTTGAGGATCTAGTCTACAATTTTTGTTTTATATAAATAAAAGTAATGGAACACCATTGTTCTGAACATTATAATAAATTTGCAGAATCATGCCAGTCAAGTCAACTTCCTGAAGTGTCAAAGTGGTGTAACCACTGTCGTTGCCCGATGTGAGTCAAAGTAGATGCGAGTCGTGCATGCATGAGCATGAATGGTTTAGGGGACCACGCAAGGATATTTTCAGGTGCATTCAGTCTTACCTTTTGTAATAAAAAATAAAACGGTGCGAATGTTATTTCAAAAACCTGGTGCATGCTTTTAAAACAAGTTTTACATTTTGTTTTGAATTGCTCATTTTGTCAATATCTATATGTCACTGACCCAGTCACCATTCACTTCATTTAGTAATTTTTTTGTCATTTCACCAGTAAAATACACATACATGAAATGAGTACATGGGACACCATGGAAATGCTCTTGTATTTGGAGTTGGGAAAAGGAGGACAGTGAAGTGTGGACTGATAGCATAGTTCAAGGTCGATCAGATTATACTTATTATTCACTCCACCACAGTGCATTGTACCTCAGTGCACTGGGGAGAGAACAGTTAGGAGTGAGGAGTACATTTTAAGTCCCAATTTGTGTAAGTTGATTTGCATGTTTGTCCTGTTTTGCATTCCTTCATTCCTGTTGATTCGATTCATAGATTTTCGATAGAACACTTGGAGCCTGATGCTTACACATACAAGGTTTGCTATACACTTGTAAGGTTTGCTATATTTTAACAACACGATGAGTGTGATTTATATGAATCAGTTAATGTCAAGAAGACTTATTTTTCTTCCTTGTAAATCTGCAGTAAATATTCACATACCGTATACACACATTCACTGAGTTATTTTACAAACTGTTTTGCTGTTAAGTAGCTGAGAATGAAGTTAATGAATGATAGTTATGAACTTTGCCTCTTTGCTTAGTAGTTGGTGTTCCATTATTGTGTTGATACAATTTGGCTGCTGAGTGTAGCTTCATTCTAGGTATGTATGACGAGTACCAGTGTAGTTTGTAGTTTTGTTTTTTAATTGAAAGAATCCCAAACTCCACTGCTCTAAATACAGCTTTTCCAACTGATTATATAATCAGTTGCAGCAAGGCTGAAAATTGCAAGGGCTTTAAGAAGATGTTTTCTTGTTTTAGCGTTAACCTTGAAAGATTGCCTTTCAGCAAAGATATCTTTGTCTTGTAAAGTTGAGAATATTTGCGTCTGAAATATAGCATATGGGCACTGATGGGCACTTGCGAAAATGCGTTCTTGCTTTAAAACACCATGTTGAATTTGGGATGATGATAATGTGGGAATCATCAAGTGGTACTGTTAGTTTCTTTTTGTTTTCATTTATGACAGTGATTTACTATACTTTTAACGTGTTTTTTAAAGAGAAGGAATATCGAGGATTTTATAGTGGTCTAGGAACCTACCTTACACAGCACGTGCTCGACCGACGGAATGTTTTTAGTGTAGCGCGTGAAGCTGTCAAACGCCTGAGCAGGGTATCCCTCTAAGGACTGCGCTGTTTTACGCAGTAAGGTTTCTCTTCTACTTATTTAATCAAATAATGTACGTGTATGAAATTGTTTCAATAGTAATAACCTTAGTCACAGCATAAAACCGGATTTGACATCCTTACCCGAGAGTTCTTCACGTTTAGGACCGTCTCACCTTTAGAATGTCATGTGCGCGTTCGAAAAGGTGTAGACGAGCCCGCTATACATAGTGAATCGACGTCTAAAACATTGACATGGTGTAAAGTTGTGCCTTATACTTCCACTGAATTAAAAGCTATATGGAAAACGATGGACCGAGACTAGGCTATGGGTGATTTCGTAAGGATTAAGGCCCCGTCCACCACACCTCCACCCGCCGGTACGCTACTACCTGTCTGGTTAGTTTGAGTAATCTCATTAGGAGTGTTTGTCACACCCTGGAGAGATAAAGAGGACAGGCAAGTATAGAAAGTTAATCCAGGTCTGTTTTACCCATGTGGGCTTGCTTAGCAACGACTTAATTTACAGTGCCTAGTTTCTCTTGAATAGCTGTGATCTTTGCAGTGATGGACAAACAGTTGATATAAGATCTGTTGTACCTAAACGTCTTTAGAAAGTTACCTAGCCAGCTAGCCAGCCAGTCAACGAGGGCACCTAATACAAGGTTCAAGTAACTGTTGACGCCCCGTTTCATCACTGAGAATGCATGGAAGGGTAAGGTCATTCTGTCGTTCCGTTTGTCCTGAAGCTCTGCGCTAGACACTGACCCAGCGAAGACTCAAATAGGCTAGCATGTTTTGTCCCGTTACCAGGCATTTTGTTTATCATTGAAACTGTAACTTGATGCAGAAAGTTATGTAGACAGGAAAGGATAAATCATGTTTAGAAACGGTAGAGGACAACAGCGAATTGTCAGTGTTGTCATTGTCCTCTTCTTTGGTGCTTTGTAGCTTGGGTATGGCAACAGGTGATTTTTTTTTTCTTTCTTTTTTCGTAACTGTAGTGCACTGCATTCATCTTTGTGAACTGTATATAAGCAAAGTCTACATTACAAAACTTTGATACTCAAATACCTATCAGGCCCGTAGACTGGTGTTTTGACTAGCAAATAGAAGTGCATCAGTAACCATGTTAATCATGCTCTAATCTGTTTGCACTGCTTTGTTTACCCCAGGTTTTTGGGATGTCTCAGTCTGACAGCAGAGGGCTGGTGCTGGGGGCCCTGGCTGGGGCAGCGGGTCTGACCCTGGCTGTGGTGTGGTACCAGAGCCGCAGGGCGGGTGCCGGCAGGATGGTCGCCCAGGAGCTGTACCTGAACAGCAACGACCACCACGTGGGGGCCAGCGTGAGCGTTGCTTGGGCTGGCCAGAGGGAGGTTCTGGACCGTCTCGGAGCGCTCATCCAGTGTGTGTCTGAGCTGAAGGAGGAGGTGTGTGTGTGTGTGTGTGTGTGTGTGTGTGTGTGTGTGTGTGTGTGTGTGTGTGTGACAGGGGTGACTTTTCTCTGCTAAAATATTATGTTTGGGGATGAGATTTACTACATCATATTACAGCACTGTCATGTCATCCACCAAACTCTACAGTTGTAATCAATGTGTCTCTGTAAACCCTAGACTGAATCTAGAACATTGCACCAGTATTGTATGGTTGGTTCGACCTCGTCAAGACTTGATGCAATGCAAAATTTCTGGTGGAGGAATTAGTCCATTAGTTGACTAGTAATTTGCCATTGGTGGTGTGGTATTTGAGTTTTTACAAATTAAGTTTATGCCAATGTAGCTCACTCACTCACTCGCATTTCCCCTGGGTCAGGACATCAGTGTGGGACAAACAGTTCACCTGCCTTGGTGTTTAAGTCCTTGACCTCAGAATTGGGAGTCTTGTGTGCTCAAACTGTTGTGTGGTATCCTGGCTTCCTGGACGCGACCTTTGTTGGTAGAGCGCAGGCTGGTGGCTCAGGAGGGACTTATAGCTTATAGTCTCCCTCTGCAGGTGCGCGCTCTGAAGGCGGCGCTGCCGCTGCTGCAGGACCACGTCCGAGACGAGCTGCAGGGCGGTTCACGGCGGGCGGCGGAGTCGCGCAGAGCCACTCCCACCCGGAAGAGGCGGACGGCAGGGCCCTCGGCGAGGCAAGATGGACAGAGCTCAGAGGATGCCGGGAGCGAGGGCGGGTGAGTGTGTGTGTGTGTGTGTGTGTGTGTGTGTGTGTGTGTGTGTGTGTGTGTGTGTGTGTGTGTGTGTGTGTGTGTGTGTGTGTGTGTGTGTGTGTGTGTGTGTGTGTGTGTGTGTGTGTTAGAATAGGAGGAAGAGTATGGCACATGTCTGTCTGAAAGACAGCTAATAAGGCTGGTAAGGTGTGTGGGTGAGTGTGGTTTGGGAGTGTGTGAGTGCAGAGGGAGTGTGGATAATTCTACATATAATGTGCACCACATCTTATGAAACTCTTCATATAAAATACATTCACATGATATCATATGTAGGAAGTATATGTAATTCTAAACCCATTCCTAGTTAGTTTACCTACATAGCAGATCTGTGTGTGTGTGTATCATCATATGGTTGTGGTGGAGTGGTAGGTTACCTTTAAATCAGAGAGATTGCTTCATTCCCTCAACAAGTCAGCGATCATTTGTCAGACCCCTTCACTCATGTTGGTTTTATTTATGCGCCAGTGCAATAACGATATCTAAAAACACACACCTCCTCTTTGTTTGTGCCAGTTCAGCAGGTCTGGCTTTAATTAATCTGCATGTTGCCACGCTGCTGTTTCAACCGCGCCACAGCACCTCTCACTTAACTGAAGTTAGTTTACACGCTCCGTTTTACGTTACTGAAGTTAGTTTACAAGCTCCATCTTACTGTGCTGCCCTAACGGAGAACTATGTAGGTTTTGCCCTGGGCACCTTTGGGTGAGCCTCAGTGGAATCCTGTCATGCTGCACGCCCAGTCATCTTCTCCTACCCTCTGCCAAATACCTTGATCCAACGCCAGGCAGAAGTAACATAAACAACAGGTGGCTTTTAAAATGGAGGGCTATTCTGAAGAAAAAGTGCTTCTAAGGAAACAACACATCAGAGAGTTAATAAGGAGTTAAGGCTTTTAAGGCCAGTAACTGTTTTCACTACATGGCCTCACTCAATGCACTTTGATCCCACTGTCACTTAGTTTATTTACTCATTTATTTATTTATTGTTTCATTCATTCATTCATTCATATATATCCAAAATCTGTGAAATGTACACTTCACGATTCAGTCATGGGAGTGTACATTTGACTATACTGTCCACTATATTATTGTGTATTTGTTATACATGGGTTTTTAATGCATTGAAGTACCTTGAATGCATGCATTACTTGGTTGTCTAAACAAAACTTGATCCAGCTTTGTCTGTCTGACTTGTATTCCTTGATTTAACATCAGTGGCATCAGCACTGACTAGTGTTGAAGGGATTGGGGTGTGGATTGAATGTCCAAGGAGAGTACTAGTGTAGGACTCCTGTTGTAAGGGTGCACTATTTCTGCAGATTCTCATGTGCTTTTGTCACTGATGCAATGCAGATTTTGCCACTTCCTGACCCTATCTGGTAGTTGACTCAACCAGAGTGACAGTTGAGATTGCAGTCAGCTCTGGGAATAAGTAGCTTTCAAAAGCTTTCAGCACCAAGGTATGTTTTGACCCCAGGCTTTTGTCAGTGTTGATTGGAAAGTAATTTGTTGAACATCAGTAATATCAGTACGTAATACATGCAATCTTTTTATGTCTGTTCTTTAGGCCAGGAAATAATTAAAACTACTTAGTCGCAAATCCATTAGAAGTTTGCTCAGGGTGGGAGGAAATAAAAGAGTAGAGTAGGTAAGAGTAAGTACAGGTAGTAGGAAGAAATGAAGGAACACGACAGCGTCAGAAGATGTAACAGAATGATTCAGCTCGCTCGTGCATGGAATGCATCTGCAGCTGAAGATGAGTAGAGATGTTTGGGAATTGCTGAGATAGCAAGCAATGGTTATGGTTGTGTATAAGTGAGTAAGTGTGTGTGTGCTCTTGTTCTGTCACGTGCTGGTGTATTTTTTTCTTGCGTGTGTGTGTGGAGAACACTGTTTTGGAGAGTCCCTTGGCCCTGTCGGCGCTGCCGTGGCTTGCCTCCCACCAAAACACTCCATCCTGTCTTGACACGGATAGGCTGATTGGACGGGGGGGGGGGGGGGGGACTGTCTGTCCCACTAGTAGGCGGGGCGTCACCTGGATTGACTCCCGTCCGTGGCGTGCCATGTTGTTTGCACACGGATCAAAGCCTGTCGCTGGCATGTTCCACCTTCAGTTGGGCCAAAAAAATCCTCACGCTGTCATGAGGCTGGGCACCTGCCCCTGGGGCAGTCCTGGATGCCTGTGATGTAGGTTAATAGGCAGTGCTCCATTCAGTGTGTGCATGTATGCGTGCATGTTGAGGTATACGTGCGTGCACAGGGTGTTTTTGGCACCTGTACTCGTGTGGGCATGGTGGGTGAGGTATCTCGGATAGAATGTTATTTCACATGAATGACTTGTTATGTTTTTTCTAATGATAGAACGAAGGTTAAGAATAGTTTTTGCGCATTAACTCCGGTTATACCATGAGAGATCTAAAGATCACAAACTATGAAATGTTCATTATATCCGTGTATATGAGTAGTTAGTAAACAGGATACGAGTGTTTGATGGGAAGTTTTGCTCTAGCCAACCCTCTCTGTGTACTGTTCAGTGTACCAACTGTAAAAGCCATGGCATACTTCCTCTCCAGCTGTAGGATGAGTGTCTTGTTTTCGGACTCTTGATCAGAGGGCTTTTGGCCCAGAGACACACCTCTCTCAGGGGGGTAATTACGGCTCTCCACCCAGCGCTTTCAGATTGACTTTGAAGGGTGGATAAAATTCCAGCCCCCGGAGCAGTGATTTGGCTCAGCGCTCATTGAGACGATCCTGCATCCATTCTCTTAATCCCGGCATCCATTCAAATGAGTTTTGCGCAAGTCTTTCAGGCCATTACCAAGCAGTGGAGGTGAGCTGAGGTTGGGTGAGGTCGGGCTCAGGCTACACCATTTGCACTGTGCCATGATCTCATTGTATGGGTCCCTAAGAGTGCAGCAGAGATGATAGTCTACCGTATCAGGGAAAACAGTCAAACAAATAAAATCATTTCAGTGAACAGTAAGCGCTCCTAGATTACGTGACAAGTTAAGTTTACCAGCACAAGGGAGACATTAACTGGTCATTAAACGCCTCAAATCAAAGACTTTAGAATTAACTTCCTGCAACTACTGTAATTTATAATAGAAGCTTATGCATTACGTTAATCAATGCATCAGGCCTACCAAACAGAGATGTGTTGAATCATTTTTTACATACCATATAAGCACAGTAGAATAATTACAGAAATAAGGCTGGCAAAAGTGCACCGGTTTAGACATATCCTAAGACGCTTCCAAAGTTGTAGACAGATACAGTTGCTTTATTTGGCTGCTGTGTGTATCACGTATTTTCACATTCCGGGAGTATTAACTTTATTAACTCTTGTTGCATCTCCTCCCATTTAGTGTGCCTCTTTAATAAAAGCTTACTCTTGGTAAAGAGTTTGAGAGATTACTGCATGTTGATTCATAAAAAAGTGAGGAAAAGCGAATTGTACAATTGCCACAGTCATCAGTTTTCTTAAGCCCGTCAGATTGTCTGGGGAGTTTGCAGAGTATTCAGACCGTGACCGGCTTCTGTGTTTGTTTTACATCATGAAGTTGTATATACAGTGCAAGAATAGGAAATGTGTTGGAAGTATCTGTCTTTCTGTGTGTGTGTGTGAGCGTGTGTGTGTGTGTGTGTTTGTGAGCGCGTGTGTGAGCGTGTATGAGTGAGCGCCTGTGTGTGTGTGCACGTGTGTGAGCGTCTATAGCTGTGTGCGAGTGTGCGTACATGTCTGCATATGTATACATGCGTGTATTTTTACGTACTTGTTACATGTGTTTGCTTGTCCACGTTTGCACTGGCCCCTACTATTTGTTTGCATGTGCGTGTGTGCGCGCGCCCGTGTGTGTGTGTGTGTGTGTGTGTGTGTGCACGTAGGTGAGTATGCATACATGCGTTTACGTACCTGTTGTATGTATGTGTGTGTGTGTATGTGTGTGTGTGTGTGTGTGTGTGTGCATAATGTAATTCTAGGCACGAAAGTAGCCTGGCAACCTTACTCGAACCCCCGCTGTGTTTCTTGGTGGAACTGGACTGGGATCATCCTGATGCCTGGCAGCGCATTCGGCGTGGCCTCACTCTCTCATTGCGCTCCAGAACTTGACATTGTCTGTCTGTCATCTGTCAAAACAACTTCCTTCACCTTCGCTTTCCTCTTTCCTCCGCCATCAATCTTGTTCCTGCCGTGCAGTGAGCCGACAAGGCCTTTTTTTTTTTTTTACGGCCTCGTGTCGGAACTTGTAATTCCTCTTTTGGCGCGCTCCCCTCCCAGTCCGATCTCGTTCGGGCGGCCTTCGGGCCTCAGGGCTGCCATGACTTGCATAACACACCCGTGAAACAAACCTATTCATTACGTTCGAAGGACACTTGTTTAGAAATAAACTGTGATTGTTTATTTAGAGGCAGACAAGCTGTTTCAGTACATGTTGAAGGTTTTTAGAATAAACGAGGAGAGAAATAAAGAAGGAGATTAAGACGATTAAAAGAACACCCCTTCTGTAATGAAAGGCTTTAAAGAGAAGGATGATGTTATCAGTATACATACCTGATAACGGTATTATCATAGTAGTATAGTAGTACTAATTATTATTCAAATGTGAAAAGGCAGATCTGAAAGCCATTAAACTGTAGTAAATTATAGTTATGTTTGACAGTGGGTGTAAGGGTCCTATAGGCAAAATTCACTGAGTATTATTATTATTATTAATATTATTGTTATTATTATTATGCCATACCCCATTGGTGGATATGAGTAGCAGTATATCTATACCAGTAGTACTGTTGAGCAATTGCATAGCAGGCTTATTACAGCATGACACACAATTAATGAATGAGAGAAAAGGCTGAAATCTTACTCCATCAAGGTGCTATAATTTAAGAATGAGGAAGTGTACATTTCCCCCTGCTGTGCGAGTATCACCTGATGCATTAATTGCTCTCTGTGTATCCTATTGTTGGAAACCTGCTGGCATTTTGGACAGACTTTAATGTTCTGTCAACGAAAGCTTCCCCCGCTTTTTACAATATCTTTTTTTTCTTCTCCCAAACACAAAAGAACTCGTTGTGCCAGGGTGAGACCAGGCCAAGAGGCTGAACTTTAATGACTTCACGACTTTGATGACTTTTAATGACTTCATGTTTTTTCCCAAGGCTGAAAGCCACTCTCTCTCTCCGCTCTTACCCCGGCTTGGCTGTGAACGAACCACTCACCCACGCACTCAGCAAGTTTCTGTTACACAGGGCCATTATTCGCCTTGTTACCGACCTGCAGTTCAGACTGATCGGTGGAGCATTGCCCGGGGTGCTGTCAGCCGGCATGCCAACAGGGGACAGCCCCCTGGGGTCGCTCTGTGCTTAGCTAGAGGGGAGGAAAGGCTGGTCAATGGCAGGAGGCGTGGGAATCAGAATCTGTTCTGGGATCAGGTGGTGTGGACGGGACGAGACTTGGGGGCTATGGTGTGGTGGGAATGCTGTTCCCTGTGTGAACTGAGACAGTCCTGACTGGCAATGCGCTGTGACCTTGTTCCCAGTCAGTGAGAGCAGTGTGTGTTTGCTGAATCAACCCCCCTGCTCTCAGGCTCTCAGTGGGGGTCTCTTTGCTCCTGGGGCAGCATGGGGGGGGGGGGGGCAGTAGAATGAAGCACTGGGTAAATGCTGGGATGCCGACGCTATTTGGATGGCTCTTCCCCTAGGTCATGTTACCGGCCTTTTGCCTAGGTAACGGTTGCTAGACACTTTCAAGCTTGCGCTCACACTCTCCCACTGTGCCACATTCAAGTCGACATCTTAGCTGCAGCTCAGAAACAACCTCATTATTGGATTAGCTCTACTACAGAGTTGCGCATTGGTTCACTCATCAGCGCATGAAGCATAAAACAGACTAAGTTTAGATGTGTGGTTACCTTGGTTATGCTTGGAATGCTGAATGTGTTCTATTGCCCCCCTACCCGCTGGTCCACATATTGCTTAATCAGGAGAAGGGTGTTCAGGGGCATGGGAGCAGGCTGTCGGGCCTCATTTTCTCTCCCAGCATGCAGGAGGCCTTTATGTCGGCAGGCTGACATGTACTGCTTAGTGCACAGTGTTCATTAAGGGCCGTGTGGTGTGTGTGTGTGTGTGTGTGTGTGTGTGTGTGTGTGTGTGTGTGTGTGTGTGTGTGTGTGTCTGTGTGTGTCTGTCTTCATCAAACAACAAACATCCATCCAGCCCAATACTCGCAATGCTTGTCAGCCAAGGGGCAAAAAACAATGTTAGCTGTTGCATTGGATGTAAGCCCATTTAATGACAAAGTCATGCTTCTGGTTATTCATGACTGACTTGGTATTGGAGCCAGCGGTAGTACGTAAGTTAACAGGTATCATGTCCGTGGAATAATAGTCGTTGGTTTCTTCTGAAAGTGGCAGTCCTCATGGGAAGAAGTCATTCCTCGTAGCAGTGCGCTGGTTGAATGGGGTTGGATGTCATGTCAGTATCTGTTTCCTTTTTTTTATGAGATTAGTCACCCTGTTTTGGTGTGAGAGCAGATATAAGATCTTTATCAGAGAGACAGAAATTGATCTTGATGAGAAGACATTGCATCGATTGATTGGATAATTAACTGTTTAATGGATGTCTTCCACCTTGCTTCTTATAGAACCTTAATCTTCCTCTTTAGTTTGGGGACAGAGTTCCAGTTTAAGCAAACATGTCTCTGTTCCTCGTATCTGACCTTTGACCCAAACCAGAACCATTCTAGAATGGAGCTCTGGAGGCACTGACTTCAGCAGCAATCCGGCCCTGATTCCAACCCATGGAACGCTGCACATTCAGTGATTGTTGTTTTGTGGCAGTGAAAGAGATGACCTCATGGTGGTGAGAGATGCTCCGTTCCTGTGCCGTGTGTGGTCCTCTTCGGTCGGCAGTAGGACTGCTCTGCCAGTGGCTGGGTTTGGCATAACTCGGCTTGTATCAGTTTGGCCGTGCCCCAGTGACTCACCCGTTTCAATTGACTGGGTTGGCTAATCGGTGTTCTGACGACCTCCGCCGCATTTCTCTGAGCCCTGTTTTTAGAGCACCGTGTCAAGCTTGTTTACACATCAGTAAGAACCCAGAGGCTTGGTTCCTGCCCCCCCCTCCCCTACACACACACACACACACACAGACACACATACACACATACACACACACACACACACACACACACACACACACACACACACACACACACAGACACAGACACAGACACAGACACAGACACAGACACATACACACACACACACTCCCATATTTTAAACAGTGGGAAATCTGGGTGATATGTTTCAGCCTGAAGGGGAATGATGGCTTGGGTGTCAGCCAGGCTTTCTGTCTGTGTAGGTGCCTTCTTTGTGGCTGTGTGTTTGTGTGTATATGCTTTTATTTGTGTATATATGTCCATGTTCCTTTGAGACTATGTGTGTGTTCAGGTTCTCCTGAGGAAGTGTGTGTGTGTGTTTGTCCCGGTCCTCCTGAGAGAGACAGAGAGTGTGTGTGTGTGTTCAGGTTCTGCTGAGAGAGTGTTTGTGTGTGTTTGTGTGTGTGTGTGTGTGTGTGTGTGTGTGTGTGTTCAGGTTCTGCTGAGAGAGTGTTTGTGTGTGTGTGTGTGTGTGTGTGTGTGTGTGTGTGTGTGTGTGTGTGTTCAGGTTCTACTGAGAGTGTGTGCACGCATTCACACTAGTATGTAAGTAAGCAGAGGTGCTTGTCAGGAGCCGGCACGGACACATCCCAAACAGCTCCCAGAGGCTCCCTCTCGCTCGGCTCTCCACCGCAGATGACGCAAGCACTTAATGAAGCCCTTTCATGTCCTCCGCCCAACTCACTCCACTTCTCCATCTCACCGGCACGGCTCTATCATTACCGCCGCACTCTCTCCACACCGCGCCGCTCTCAACGGCCCAAGGTGTTAGCGCACACCCAAGGGGACTTTCTCTTTTTTTTTTTTTCAAAGGAGCTCATAAAGTATTTAAGAAAAAAAGAATCAGACATTTAACGGGGGTGTTTCTGGGCATGACTGACACAAACAAGTCTGCCAGTGTTTTTGGAGGCCTTCAGGTGTCCGTGGTGTAGTCGTCCGTAAGGTCTTCGCGTGCCACTGGCAGTTATGGAGGCGAGGGAGGGGAAAAACCTGCTGTTTTACAGACTTCAGTGTGAGGGAGATCAGAAATGAGCTTGGCATGCAGAGATCACATAAATGTTGAGCCAGTAACGACTTTGTTGACTTTGCGTGTTGTGTTTGGGGTTGTGGCTAAACTCTGTCGGAAGGTTTGACACCTGTGTGTGTGTTTGTGTGTGTGTGTGTGGCTGTCTCCCTCTTTTTGGTTGCTGGGTGACACTCATGCATAAGCTCCTCTCTGTTTAATTTGTTGCTGATAGAATTAACATGTCTGTCAGTCTAGTAAGCACACTGCCTCTGTGCACTCTGCTCACTGCCACAAGAGAGGTATTGTGGGTTGAGCAACCAGTTTCTCAGTTTATACCTAGACACTAGGAACAAATGCCTCGAAAGAGTCCTCTACTTCAGCACAGTCTCTCCACATGACCTACTACTTCCTCTGTAGCCCAGTTAACATCTCTGCGCTCCCCTTTTATTTGGTCCAGCTACATGACGGCCATGACTGACTCCGAGGAGGAGGACAAGAAGGGGAGAGAGGCAAAGGAGGAGGAGGAGGAGGAGGAGGAGGATGAAAACCAGGAGGAGCCGGACGAGCTGAGCATCCTGCTGGAGAGCGCGGACGCCCTGCACGCTAAGGAGACCGAGAGGGGGGTTGGACTGGCCCCACTGCTGGAACGGAGAGGGCAGGTGAGTGTAGTAGACAGGATTGTAAGATGGCTTCCCCAGACATAGCAGGAGCGCCAACTGTTTGTATCGGCTTCGGTTGAGTTCAAACATCATTTCTCCAGTGTTTTCAAACTGGCCTCCTGAGAGGATTGAACACGTCAGGCCTAATTGACGGGTCTGTTGTGAGACTGGACCAGTGTTCAGATAATCAGTCAGCCAGTCAGGCCAAATCAGCTTTCCCATGGCCCACACGGCAACACCAGAGAGTAGGTCACTGCCTGCACTACATGTGCTTGGGTCTCTGCCCAGACAGTGGATATTCTCTGTGGTGTGGGTTCAGTCATTAAACCATTACCTTGTCAGCTAGATGATTGCCTGGTTAATTGATTTACTTAACGCTCATCCATCCCAGGAGGAGAGAGATAGTGAGGATAGTAAAGAGCAGACAGGCAGGGATGAGACAACAGACCAGCAGCAGGGAGCAGACAGCGCTCACCCGGAGGTAGAGAAGGGAGACGCTCAGGGCGAACCGCTGCAGAGAGGTGGCCAGGTGAGTAGAAGATGCGAAGGAGCCGAGGGGTGTCGATTGGGAGACATGTAGCCAGAGGTTGGTATGAGGTCAGACCCCGCCGCAGTTCTTTTGTAACCTTAAAGTCCCAACCTCTCAAGGTTCGCCTTCGCCACTCACCCACCTTGTGATGGACACAAGCCGACACAAGCATGTTAGGCTGTGTTAACTAGCCTTACGCTCTTGCAGGGTGCCGACGTCACACGTCAACGTAAAGGGGGAAGTGTGGCTCGGGGGAGAAGGGTAGAGGGAGAGGGATCCCCAATGCAGATATACCACTGAGGCAGCACAGTAACAGGCCTCATTAATGGGAATGAGGAATATGAATGAGGTTGAGAATTCTGGAGGGATGTGAATGGGGTTGGGAATATTTGGAGAATGTGAATGAGGCTGGGAATACTGGGGGAATCCAGGCTCTCATGTTTGCTTACCCTAGATGTTTGGCAGACTCTCTAAGACTCCCAGGTTACACATACTGTGTCAGAAGTTTCATTCTAAAGAAGGCGTTCCTTTTGTTCTGCCAGTGCTCTTGACAATATCTGCGATCTGCAGTTATTTAGAAATTCAACTGTATAAATAATTATGGATTATTTCGTAAACGAACACACAAGCACTGTTTCATTCTTCCGCTCCCTGCTTCACTTTGTTCATTGACTGATTGGTTGATTGATTGATTAATTGATTAAATGATTAAATGCTTGACTCAATCATCCCTTCATTCATTAACTAAATCCTATCAGGAGCTTAAAGGTGATCAGAGTAGCGGTCAGCTGAGCAGGGAAGAGGTAGAAGATGATCCGAGGGCCCTGCTAGACAGAGCAGACTACTTGCATGCAGTAAAGGAAAAGAGAGCAGGCACTCTGGCCATTCTGCTGAAGAGGAGGCAGGAGGTGGGATGATAATAATTCACCAGCTTGCACTGTGTGTGTGTGTGTGTGTGTGTGTGTGTGTGTGTGTGTGAGTAAAAATCAGAGGGAGTGTGTGGTCTGTTTTAGTGCGTTTAAGGGTAATGGTGACTTTTGTCTTCTATTGTTGAGTGTCTTGTCTTCTCTCCTGGCACAGTTTGAACAGGACTATGCCTTCATGTGGCGGTTGGCGCGGGCCTACTCTGATGCCCATGACATGGCCCAGGACAGGGAGGAGAAGAAGAGCATGGCGGAGTCAGGTAATGTCAAGCCAGGTCCCATCAGCCCTTATCCTCATGGTTCAGAGGCCATGTGCCATCCACCGTCCCCACTGTGCTAAAGAGCTCATCACAATAATAGATCTCTCTTACTTTGTCATGAAGGAGGATGTTGGATGGCATAAACACTAATTGTGCTTCGTCTCCTCTTTGCCTTCTTTGATAAATCTGTTCTCTATTTTAATCACTGAGATGATTATTATATGGACTTAGAACCTCAACGAGCCTGTGTGTCCTGTCACTGGTGTCCAGTTCTGTAGAAGGACAGCAGGGGTCAGCTTCTACTGTAAGGACTTGTAGCCTGGCATCTATTTGGGCGGAACAAGCAATTTGCTGTTATTTGGAAAAATCAGCACACATACCAAGATGAACGTAAATGTCCTCTGCCCCGGTGTTTTACCAAGAGAAAGCCTAGGTTTCATTGCTCAGAGTGAGACCTTATTTTGTTTTTGTTTTGTGTTTGTTTTTCTTTTCTTTTTTCTTTTTTTTTGACTAGAAGTAGCCCCAACTAGGCTCCTTGGACAGAGGAGCGATTCTTTTTCAAAACAGCCGACTTTTCACCGGAGTTCACACGCTTGCAAACATGTGTGGTGTTGCATGACGTTATGCCTTGGCACAAGTGGAGCTGCTTCCAACGTCAGTTCTATAAAGGACAACAAGGAGTTCTCTCACCCCTCTCAGTTTGCTACACAAACACAATTTGGGGTGATTTTGGCCACAAGCCACAACACATACATACACCCACCCACACTGTGCTCCATCTCTGCAGAAGTTTAACATTTAATCCTGCGTGTGTGAGACTTTGGATAAAGCACTCGACTCGACTGGTATGACGTAGAAACTTAACCACGTTTAGTTTTTCCATTGCATTGGCTGAAGAGATGCCTTAAATCTTGAAGCGGAAATTGTGGTCCTCAAATTAGCCGTTGCCCAGCCACTCTCTCCCGATTCATCTCGTTCTCAGAGCAACTCTATACTGGGGTAGGAAGACACATCTGTGTGTGTGTGTGTGTGTGTGTGTGTGTGTGTGTGTGTGTGTGTGTGTGTGTGTGTGTGTGTGTGTGGGTGCTTGTGTAAGACTTTATGAGGACTGGATCTGCCTGTTCCTCTATAATCCCTTTGTCATTGAGGAGCCGTTAATCAAGGCCAGGCAGGTGCTTTCCGCGAAGGCTTTCATTGTCAAAGATGTGGACGGTAATATTCTCACAGCTATTTTTAGTCCACAAGGCCCACAGAAAGCAATGCAGTGTGTCTAAATATAGATGTGGGATGAGAGTGTTCTGCCTTTTCATGGAAGTGGCAGATATGTGGATATAATTGTGTGTGCGTGTGTGTGTGTGTGTGTGTGTGAGTTTGTGTTTGCGTGTGTTTCCTCTGAGCTAACATGACAATCAGATGACAGGTATATGGAGGTGTGAGTGACGTCTGTCTCCTCATTCAGGGAAGAAAGCAGGAGAGGAAGCAATCGCACTGAACCCCGACTGTGCTGATAGTCATCAGTGGTGAGTATTAAAGAAATATAACTTTGCTTCTGTTTTGAAGCACACACACACACACACACACACACACACACACACACACACTGATACTTTTTTCTCTTTCATTGTCATGTTTGCCCCGAGATAAATGATCTTGCTGGGGACAAATAACATTAGCAGGAAAAAGTACTCTGAACTTGAACCCCCCTAACCCCCGCAATATACACAAACACACACACACACACACACACACACACACACACGGACGTCTAGAAGTGGTAGCCTCGCGTGTCTACATACCAGTAGCACCTGTAGTTGTTCCTGCGCTGGTAGTAGCTGTGCTGATAGTATCAGAGGCCTGCAGGAATGCTAACAGCAGCCGCCTGTCTCCCGATATCCCAGTGCAGACGCCTCTGCTGCTGTTGACTTGATGTCGGGCCAGTTTGAAGTCCTAAACACATATGACATGGTTTGTCTCAGTATGCTACATTTTACATGCTACCCCCAACGCAAACACACCACACACCCCCACACACCACCACCAAACCCACTGCCATCTGTCATCTCTTCTCCACGTCTCCAGTTCACTTAAGTGTCAGTTCGCCTTTGGTGTCACCTCAGTGTCCCCCCAGTAAGGACCTGTAGTTTGATCTGTAGTTTGATCTATGTAAACTACTGACTATGCACCTCGCCCTCCCATCTCAGTGGCAGGTTCAGTACTGAATAACAGCATGCCACTTTTGGCTCCTGAATGCATTATTCTGAGTTTTTGTGTGAACATGCAGGTAAAGCTCCTGTGACCTATGGTCTCGCTCACACAATGAAGCCATTTCCATCAGCTCCTGCACGTGCTCCTTTGCGCCGCCAGCTGAGAGGAGAAGGCTGTGTTTGTTTAGTTAATTAAAAGAGGCATTTAAAGAAAGCAAGCTTATGGCTTAAAGGCATATCCTCGGCAGGAATGTGTAAAGAACATTATTGGCACAGAGAGTGCAGGCTTGTTGTGCGGAACAGCGCGAGTGTGTAAGGCAGGTATGTAGTCAGACGAGGACTGAGAGGGACCTCCTAACATGCGTGTGATTAATGGAGGCCACTTCTTTTCTCTTGAAAAAATGTATCATATGGCTAATGCGTCATGCCTTTCTTACTTGTTTGTTTGCCTGCTTTTTTGTTTTGTTTTGTTACAGTTACCCCCTCCAACAAATTATTTCAGTCCATTCTCTAGAGAGTTTAACCCATCTCCCATTTTGTTGCCATGGTTTTTCGGCCGGCAACGGTATTTTGCCTTCTGGCTGTGGTGCCCTGTGGCGTAGACTTCGCCTCTCTCAAGGGTGGATGAGGAAGGCCGGAACGTTGAAGATCCCATCACCGCTGCTGCTTGGCAGTGGTGAGCACTCTGTGCTTCCGCATGGCGGCGGCGCGACGGGCAGGCAGGCAGGCAGGCGGGCAGGCATGTGAAGGGCACTTGAGGCTGTCAGGAGAGACTGGGGGTAGGAGTCAGGAGCACAGGCCCGGGCCCCTTCTCCGCTCTGAGGAGAAGGGGCCAATTGCATTCCTGCCAGCTCACTCGTGGCCACACACACACACACACACACACACACACACACACACACACACGCACACACTCTTTCAAACATCAAATGCACAAATACACAAAATACACACACTCATACTCACTCATACTTCCAGTAAAATGCACACACTAGTCCACACAAATCTGTATGCATGCAGTTGACATACCCACTGTCAGCGGCACCAGTTTTGCTCAACACAACTTTCTGGCTTTGGGCATATTGCACCTGTACGTGATCGTAAATTCACCACTGTACTTGTGTGTGTCAGTGTGTGCATGTGTGTTGTAATGTGCAGCGGCAGCTGAGCGACTGCTTTGCCACCTATAGGCGTCTGATCCCAGCAGGCTGAATATAGCCCTGTGTAAATCTCCATGAGTTGGGAGCTGGCCACAGGGAATAGCCGTGCACAGCCATGTCCACACACACACAGGTCACTCTCACCACCACACACACACAGGTCACTCTCTCCTCCACACACACACACACACACACAGGTCACTCTCACCACCACACACACACAGGTCACTCTCTCCTCCACACACACACACACACACACACACAGGTCACTCTCACCACCACACACACACAGGTCACTCTCTCCTCCACACACACACACACACAGGTCACTCTCACCTCCACACACACACAGGTCACTCTCTCCTCCACACACACACACACACAGGTCACTCTCACCACCACACTCACACAGGTTACTCTCACCTCACTCTCTCCTCCACACACACACACACACACACACACACACACACACAGGTCACTCTCACCTCCACACACAGGTCACTCTCCTTCACACACACACACAGGTCACTCTCTCCTCCACACACAGGTCACTCTCACCTCCACACACAGGTCACTCTCACCTCCACACACACACAGGCACTCTCTCCTCCACACACACACAGGTCACTCTCACCACCACACACACACACACACACACACAGGTCACTCTCTCCTCCACACACATGTCACTCTCTCCTCCACACACACACACAGGTCACTTTCACCACCACACACACACACAGGTCACTCTCACCTCCACACACAGGTCACTCTCACCTCCACACACACACACACACACACACAGGTCACTCTCACCTCCACACACACACAGGTCACTCTCACCTCACTCTCACCTCCACACACAGGTCACTCTCACCACCACACACACACACACACAGGTCACTTTCTCCTCCACACACACACACAGGTCACTCTCTCCTCCACACACATGTCACTCTCACCTCACTCTCACCTCCACACACAGGTCACTTTCTCCTCCACACACACACACAGGTCACTCTCACCTCCACACACACACACAGGTCACTCTCACCTCACTCTCACCTCCACACACACACAGGTCACTCTCACCTCCACACACAGGTCACTCTCACCTCCACACACACACAGGTCACTCTCACCTCACTCTCACCTCCACACACAGGTCACTTTCTCCTCCACACACACACACAGGTCACTCTAACCTCCACACACACACACAGGTCACTCTCACCTCCACACACAGGTCACTCTCACCTCCACACACAGGTCACTCTCACCTCCACACACACACACAGGTCACTCTCACCACCACACACATGTCACTCTCACCTCCACACACACACACAGGTCACTCTCACCTCCACACACACACACAGGTCACTCTCACCTCACTCTCACCTCCACACACAGGTCACTTTCTCCTCCACACACACACACAGGTCACTCTAACCTCCACACACACACACAGGTCACTCTCACCTCCACACACACACACAGGTCACTCTCACCACCACACACATGTCACTCTCACCTCCACACACACACACAGGTCACTCTCTCCTCCACACACAGGTCACTCTCACCTCCACACACACACACAGGTCACTCTCACCTCCACACACACACAGGCACTCTCTCCTCCACACACACACACACACACACACACACACACACAAGTCACTCTCACCACCACACACACACAGGTCACTCTCACCTCACTCTCACCTCCACACACAGGTCACTCTCTCCTTCACACACACACACAGGTCACTCTCTCCTCCACACACAGGTCACTCTCTCCTCCACACACACACAGGCACTCTCTCCTCCACACACACACAGGTCACTCTCACCACCACACACACACACACACACACACACACACAGGTCACTCTCTCCTCCACACACATGTCACTCTCACCTCACTCTCTCCTCCACACACACACAGGTCACTCTCTCCTCCACACACACACAGGTCACTTTCACCACCACACACACACACAGGTCACTCTCACCTCCACACACAGGTCACTCTCACCTCCACACACACACACACACACACACAGGTCACTCTCACCTCCACACACACACAGGTCACTCTCACCTCACTCTCACCTCCACACACAGGTCACTCTCACCACCACACACACACACACACAGGTCACTTTCTCCTCCACACACACACACAGGTCACTCTCTCCTCCACACACATGTCACTCTCACCTCCACACACACACACAGGTCACTCTCACCTCACTCTCTCCTCCACACACATGTCACTCTCACCTCCACACACGCACACAGGTCACTCTCTCCTCCACACACATGTCACTCTCACCTCCACACACACACAGGTCACTTTCTCCTCCACACACACACACAGGTCACTCTAACCTCCACACACACACACAGGTCACTCTCACCTCCACACACACACACAGGTCACTCTCACCTCACTCTCTCCTCCACACACATGTCACTCTCACCTCCACACACACACACAGGTCACTCTCACCACCACACACACACAGGTCACTCTCACCTCACTCTCACCTCCACACACAGGTCACTCTCTCCTTCACACACACACACACAGGTCACTCTCACCACCACACACACACAGGTCACTCTCACCTCACTCTCACCTCCACACACACACACAGGTCACTCTCACCTCACTCTCTCCTCCACACACATGTCACTCTCACCTCCACACACACACACAGGTCACTCTCACCACCACACACACACAGGTCACTCTCACCTCACTCTCTCCTCCACACACAGGTCACTCTCACCTCCACACACAGGTCACTCTCACCTCCACACACACACAGGCACTCTCTCCTCCACACACACACACACACACACACACACAAGTCACTCTCACCTCCACACACACAAAGGTCACTCTCACCACCACACACACACACACACACACACAGGTCACTCTCACCTCCACACACACACAGGTCACTCTCACCTCACTCTCACCTCCACACACAGGTCACTCTCACCACCACACACACACACACATACAGGTCACTTTCTCCTCCACACACACACACACAGGTCACTCTCTCCTCCACACACAAGTCACTCTCACCTCCACACACACACAGGTCACTCTCACCACCACACACACACACACACACACACAGGTCACTCTCTCCTCCACACACACACAGGTCACTCTCACCACCACACACACACACACACACACACAGGTCACTCTCACCTCCACACACACACAGGTCACTCTCACCACCACACACACACACACACACACACAGGTCACTCTCTCCTCCACACACATGTCACTCTCTCCTCCACACACACAGGTCACTTTCACCACCACACACACACACAGGTCACTCTCACCTCCACACACAGGTCACTCTCACCTCCACACACACACACACACACACACACACACACACACACACAGGTCACTCTCACCTCCACACACACACAGGTCACTCTCACCTCACTCTCACCTCCACACACAGGTCACTCTCACCACCACACACACACACACATACAGGTCACTTTCTCCTCCACACACACACACAGGTCACTCTAACCTCCACACACACACACAGGTCACTCTCACCTCCACACACACACACAGGTCACTCTCACCTCACTCTCTCCTCCACACACATGTCACTCTCACCTCCACACACACACACAGGTCACTCTCACCACCACACACACACACACACACACACACACACACACACAGGTCACTCTCACCTCCACACACACACAGGTCACTCTCACCTCACTCTCACCTCCACACACAGGTCACTCTCTCCTTCACACACACACACACACAGGTCACTCTCTCCTCCACACACAGGTCACTCTCACCTCCACACACAGGTCACTCTCACCTCCACACACACACAGGCACTCTCTCCTCCACACACACACACACACACACACACAAGTCACTCTCACCTCCACACACACAAAGGTCACTCTCACCACCACACACACACACACACACACACAGGTCACTCTCTCCTCCACACTCACACAGGTCACTCTCACCTCCACACACATGTCACTCTCTCCTCCACACACACAGGTCACTTTCACCACCACACACACACACAGGTCACTCTCACCTCCACACACAGGTCACTCTCACCTCCACACACACACACACACACACACACACACACACACACACACACACACACACAGGTCACTCTCACCTCCACACACACACAGGTCACTCTCACCTCACTCTCACCTCCACACACAGGTCACTCTCACCACCACACACACACACACATACAGGTCACTTTCTCCTCCACACACACACACACAGGTCACTCTCTCCTCCACACACAAGTCACTCTCACCTCCACACACACACAGGTCACTCTCACCACCACACACACACACACACACACACAGGTCACTCTCTCCTCCACACACACACAGGTCACTCTCACCTCACTCTCTCCTCCACACACATGTCACTCTCTCCTCCACACACACAGGTCACTTTCACCACCACACACACACACAGGTCACTCTCACCTCCACACACAGGTCACTCTCACCTCCACACACACACACACACACACACACACACACACACAGGTCACTCTCACCTCCACACACACACAGGTCACTCTCACCTCACTCTCACCTCCACACACAGGTCACTCTCACCACCACACACACACACACATACAGGTCACTTTCTCCTCCACACACACACACACAGGTCACTCTCTCCTCCACACACAGGTCACTCTCACCTCACTCTCTCCTCCACACACATGTCACTCTCACCTCCACACACACACACAGGTCACTCTCTCCTCCACACACATGTCACTCTCACCTCCACACACACACACAGGTCACTCTCACCTCCACACACACACAGGTCACTCTCACCTCCACACACACACAGGTCACTCTCACCTCACTCTCACCTCCACACACAGGTCACTCTCACCACCACACACACACACACACACACACACACACACACACAGGTCACACACACAGGTCACTCTCACCTCACTCACCTCCACACACAGGTCACTCTCACCACCACACACACACACACACAGGTCACTCTCACCTCCACACACACACAGGTCACTCTCACCTCCACACACACACACACACACACACAGGTCACTCTCACCTCCACACACATGTCACTCCTCCACACCTCCAGAGCAGCGCAGCCCTACTGATTGACGCAAGGGCACTCAGTGCCACTGATGCAGAACAGCACACACACTAGAGCCCACACTCTAGTGCTTGCCCAGCTGTGCGCCAGCACAAAGGTTAGAGCTTCTTGAGTGTTTTGGATTGTTGATAAGTGGACACACATATCCAGTTCCAGTTCTTCTTGGCTACAAGATGGATGAGTTTGCGAAGAGTTGAAGGGGAAAGATCATCTCTGATAAGTTTCTGATACAAGCACCGAGATAAAGAGCCTGTTCTGAGACAACTTGTACAGGTTGATCACAGTCCTCAAGAGCTGTATAGTCTAAACATTTCTAAATGTGGATTTCCTATGTGGATTGTGTCGGCTAGGATATACATTGGCCTTCGCTGTGGCTGGAGGTTCAGAGGCATGGAAGCATATGTGACCATGACAACTTGTGTGTCCTACCAATCAGACACCAGTGTGCCGAAAGCAACAGGAGAGATAAGGCAGCTTCTCCTGCACCGTTGTCTGGATACATCAGGACCACACACGTCACATGCCTGTACTCAGAAAACCACACAAGGACACGCATGCATAAACACGCGCAGACACACACGCACACCTCAAACAAGGCAGTGTTTACACACAGACACAGACACACACACACACACACACACACACACACACACACACACAAACACTGTCTGTAACTGTCTGTGTCTTTGCTGCTGCTTGAGAGGTGCTCCTTGAGGTTAAATGGATAAGTTGCTTGGTGCTCAGTAAGTTGAGCAGTTCTGAGTTGCCTTTAGAGGCACAGGAGTGTTGCTCTGAGATGCCTTTAGAGGTACAGGAGTGTTGCTCTGAGATGCCTTTAGAGGTACAGGAGTGTTGCTCTGAGTTGCCTTTAGAGGTACAGGAGTGTTGCCTTTAGAGGTACAGGAGTGTTGCTCTGAGATGCCTTTAGAGGTACAGGAGTGTTGCCTTTAGAGGTACAGGAGTGTTGCTCTGAGATGCCTTTAGAGGTACAGGAGTGTTGCTCTGAGATGCCTTTAGAGCAGTGTTTCTCAAACTTTTCCAGACCAAGGACCACTTAGCCAATAAAAAAAAACTCGCGGACCATCTAACTAAATAGTATATCCCCGGAACAACAGGCCTCCTACCCAGACCTGGCACTCCTTTTTTTTATCGGTAGGCTAGTTATAGATATGACAATGCGCTAGTCAAAGCATCTGAAACCCTGCTCCATGCGTGACTTGGTTAAGTTACAAACTATAGTTCGCTCACAGCCTGATACTCCCATCACACACTCAGACACGCCGATGTATCACTAAACACCAATAAACACAATGATGTGTGTAAATAACCCCATATAAGGGCTATTATTTTGGGTTGATTGCCTACTTTGGATTTGCCTTATTGATCTTTGATGTGTGCCTAAATTATAATGTATTGTTTGAAGAATGTATTGAGGTTTTATGCCACCTTATCTCTTATAGATAATTAGGACTTTTATTTTGACAAGGTAAAAAAGGTATCGCAGATTTGTGTTATGTGTTAATGTGAACTTCTCAGTACGGCTACAGATTTAGTTACGGACGGATGCACATGCATACATTTGAAAAGTTTAATGGTTTAATGGACACGTATGAGGCCAAAGCTCTTACGGTGGTGATAGTTTGCCAGTTTATTGAATGTATAAAGAAGAAAGAAGAAAATAAAAGAGTAATTTCACCAGCAGTAAGTTTTATGCCACTATACGGGGATCCGTTACAATGCGCATACCGACCAAGTGACCGCAGTAATTCACTACCAACCGTAGGCTAGCCGACTGGCATTAATATAGCCATCCTAGTAGTCAACTTTTCATAATTATGAGTTGTCATTATCCAACGTCACACAACACAGCATAAAGTTATCATCTTGCTGTCTCTGCAGCGGGAGAAAAAAAACGCTGTTTGAATGCAGCTCCGCGGTGGAAGTGACCCTTCTCTTTGTCTGTGTCAGAGGCATTCTCATTTAATTTTCTTTTCATTGTCCCTGTTTTAAGCCACCGATCCATGACCTTCTTAATAGATTAGGCTACTCTTTAATAGATTAGGCTTCTACTGACTGTGTTCTCTTCATTCTGAGTTGTATGTTAGAAATGTCGCAATAATTAACTTGTGGCCGTCGCGGACCACTACGGGGCACTTGCGGACCACCAGTGGTCCGCGGACCACACTTTGAGAACGACTGCTTTAGAGGCACAAGAGTGTTGCTCTGTTGCCTTTAGAGGCACAAGAGTGTTGCTCTGTTGCCTTTAGAGGCACAGGAGTGTTGCTCTGAGATGCCTTTAGAGGCACAAGAGTGTTGCTCTGAGTTGCCTTTAGAGGTACAGGAGTGTTTATCTTTAGAGGCACAGGAGTGTTGCTCTGAGATGCATTTAGAGGTACAGGAGTGTTGCCTTTAGAGGCACAAGAGTGTTGCTCTGAGATGCCTTTAGAGGTACAGGAGTGTTGCTCTGAGATGCCTTTAGAGGTACAAGAGTGTTGCTCTGAGTTGCCTTTAGAGGTACAGGAGTGTTGCCTTTAGAGGCACAGGAGTGTTGCACAACATCCTGTTCTGTCCTGCTCCCACACCTGTCATTCTTTTATTTTTTTTCCTCTCTACCTCTTGCTGGCTTTCACACACTCATTCATCTCTTTCGTTCTTCCAGTTTCTTTTTTCCCTGTTTCTTTCTTTTTTTTCCCTCCTGTGTACAGAGGAACTCATGAGCTTAAGTTTCAGCTTGGAGGAAAGAACTCAAAGCAACACGAGGAGAGGCCCCAGGGGCAAGAAAAAAGTCTTTCACCAATACCTCTCTCTCTCTCGCTCTCTCTTTTCCTCTCTCTCTCCCCTTCTCCTTTTGTCCTTGAAGAAATTATGCTATTTTTCCCCCAAGCTTTTTAGAAGTAACATAAACTTTACGTAACTGTTTGTCTCCGCTCAGTCTTGGAAGCCTTAACAACACCTCCCCAACTTGTTCTCACCACTGAAAGCCCCCCCCCCCCCTTCTCCTGATGACTGCTACTGCAACCCCAGACTACTCTACACTCATGTCCTTGCATATCATAAATCTCTTATGCATGTCTCCTTGGCTCTCTTTATTAGACTGACTAGGCCCTCTCTGCTGTCACCCACACGTTTTTCAGTCATCTCTCCGAAACACAGAGACCTATGGTCTAATGGTAAAGCACCATTACACACAGTCACAAATGTCCTCAACTGGATGGCAGCTCAAATAAAGTGCTCCTTCTTTACACGTGACCATTTAGTTTAGTAAATAGAGTTTCTTTCTTGTTTAAAAAAAAAAATTCATAAACACAAGCATAAATTGTGTAAAAAAAAATTTAATAAAAAGCCTACCTTCTATCTTGACTGACTCATATGCTCATCTGTTGAGCATGCTGACAAGTATGGCCCATTCAGAGCGACTGCCATTCACTTTCCCTCTCCCGCAGTGTTTACCCATAACACTCTCCCATAGGGAAGCCCCGCATTCCTCAGCCAGGGATCATGCCAAGGCACTCATCCGCCTGCTCGGTCAATCAGGGAGCCGTCTCTCGGCCCTGCAGGGCACTGCCAGAACTCTTATCACATCGCCGTGCACGCCATGACAGTCTGTGGTGCACCAATACATGAGGCGGGTGAGCTGATGGGGGTGAGGTTGGTGCATGCGTGCATGCGTGCGTCCTGCAGGTCCGTTGAGCAACCTTTCCAGCTGTCAGTCTTCTCACCTGCCTGTTGATGGGGAGAATACTCCCTAATCACCTCTGGTATGTGACTTTGTTATTGCACACGCCTCCCCCTTCCATGCGAGATTTATTGCCTGTAATCACATTACGGACGGATCCAGCCTGCAAAGCTGAGGCAAATAAAAACTCACGTTGGCCCCATTTCCTCCCATCTCTCCTCGCCCTGTTCGCCTCTGCCTCTTCATTCCTCTGCTTACCTCTCTTTCATCCTCCCTTTCTTTTGGACTCGCTGTCTCCCCACAGTTCATCCCTCTCTTCATTCCAGTCTTGAAGATAATACACCCCTAGCTTCAGTATGCCCTATTACTTTGATAGATGGAACTGTTGGATCTTGGGAGTGTGAGGACCTCCGGGGCCTCTGGATGGGTCTGCTGGTTGAACTGTGTCTCTCTTGCTAGCCTTCTGTTGCATAGTGAATAGTAGCAGGACATGGGCAGAGCGCAACTGCCAAACCCAGTTGCCGTGGAGTGTTTTTGTTGGCCGTGGGTCGGGGCGCTGTGCCATGCACACAGCGTCTGGGCTCCTGTTGTGGTGCTGAGCTCACTACACTAACATATATACACACACACACACACACACACACACACACACACACACACACGCGCACACACACACACACACACACACACACGCACACACACACACCACCACACACCACCACACAGAAGACATACAGTTACACACATCATACACTCTCTCACACACACACACACACACACACGCACACCACACACCACACAGAAGACATACAGACACACACATCGTACACTCACACAAGCACAACACAACTTTTCCACACATAGCAGTTTCACAATAATGCCAGTGAACAATTGTATGTTTGCTGCAGGGTGTGCTTTTGTACCTAAATTAGTCATAGTATTTTCAGTAGTCACAGTTTAGCATATTTTAGATATGTAGTGTAGTGTAGTCTGCTAAATGACTAAATGTAAATGTAAACATGTAATGGAGATATATATGAGATTTATATGTTATAC
The DNA here is from genome assembly GCF_900700415.2 of Clupea harengus. NCBI lineage: Eukaryota > Metazoa > Chordata > Actinopteri > Clupeiformes > Clupeidae > Clupea > Clupea harengus. The sequence goes on along the minus strand of NC_045164.1, from coordinate 5,821,834 downwards.
AATTTATGTCATAGTGAAGGCATACTTATATCAGCAGGCGCTGCATGGGAAAGGAACCCGCAGCTTTGGCTTTGAGCATGGCATTATTAAAAGGCTGAGCCATATAGTAGCCCAGGCTGTTTTGGCACAGATGCCATCCAGGCCGCTCGTGTGGGCCCTGGGCAGTATGCCCAGTCCGTTTCGCAGGGGTTAGGTAAGGTGCCCCCCCCCCCCCCCCCCCCCCCCCCCCCCCCCCCCGCCTGTAGTGGCAGAGTTCACACTGCAGTCACGCAACGGCAAGGCCACATCTCGCAGGCAGGCGCATGATAAGCCAGCTCACTTCTCATTGTTTGCTTTTCGAGCGTCAATCCGTTCAGACCGCCCTCATCTGATTAACAGACACTGAGTGTGTGAGAGAGAGAGAGAGAGAGAGAGGTTGATGGAGAGAGAGAGAGTAAAAGGGAGAGGGAGAGAGGTTGATGGAGAGAGAGAGTAAAAGGGAGATGGAGAGAGGTTGGTGGAGAGAGGAGAGAGAGGTTGATGGAAGAAGAGAAAGAGGTTGATGGAAGGAGAGAGAGAGAGAGAGAGAGAGAGGTTCATGGAGACAGAGAGAGTTGGGGAAAGAGAGAGATGGAGACCAGGAGACTGAGAGTAAGAGACAGACAGGAAGACAAACAAAGGGACAAAGGGAGAGTAAGACAAACACAGTAAAGGATGAACATAAGACTAAGGGTGCTTTCAGATGGACAGCGGCCCCCGCTCTCTGTCCTGCACCCTCCTGCCTGTTTTGAGTTGCTTAACTGAGAGTCGCCACGGTGAGGTAACCGTAGCAACTATTCAGTAATCAAACTACGTCTGGAAAGTAGTTCAGACAGTAGTTCAGAATTTGAATATGTGGCGAAACAAAGCTTTTCTTACATTGCTTTTGAATGAAAGGTTGGTTCATAAGTAGCCTAATGTCAAATCATGCACGCATATTTTGTTCAACAAGCGAAAACAAAGAAATTGCACCTTTTCGTTTGGGAAAAGTGATTGTTCTAAGCCATCTTTTAAAAGCATTTTCAGTCTGAGTAACTTGACCTGCACTGAACAGCTCATGGTCTGCTACCGCCAAAAATAAAGTTTCCTCCATTTTGTTCCTCGAACTAAAACATGATCTCAATGAATAAACAATGCTGATTGGACAGTTTCATCAAATTCCCGTGCCCTCCACCTAAAAAGTTTCCCAATTCGTAAGTCTCAGGACTGCGACGCCACCCAGACAGCCCACCCAGCCCACTTCTCATGGAAAATGAATTAAACACTAATGGGTGTCGCTTCCCATGTGAGAAGCTTGAAAAATAGGCAGAGTGAGCAAGCGGGAGAGATAGAGAATGGAAGAGGACTAGACAGAGAGTGAGATAGATGGAGAGGGTGAGAGAGATAGAGAATGGAAGAGGACTAGACGGAGAGTGAGATAGATGGGAGATGGTGAGAGAGATAGAGAATGGAAGAGGACTAGACGGAGAGTGAGATAGATGGAGAGGGTGAGAGAGATAGAGAATGGAAGAGGACTAGACGGAGAGTGAGATAGATGGAGAGGGTGAGAGAGATAGAGAATGGAAGAGGACTAGACGGAGAGTGAGATAGATGGGAGAGGGTGAGAGAGATAGAAGGATACACAGAAGCGGACAGACCCACAAAACCTTGTCTGAGTGGCTTCAGTGTGCAGCAGGACTGGCTGCCAACCAAGGTTCAAACTACAGCACACAAATTCCCAGTATACCGCTACCCCCATACACACTCACACATGTACACACAGTTACTCACACACACACACACCACTACCCCCATACACACACACACTCTCACAATTACTCATGCACACAAACACACACACACACACACACACACCCTACCCCCAGATACACACACTCACACAGTTACTCACACACCATCACTTTCGGCAGAGTAACAGTCTAGCCCCACTCCCTCTCCTGTCGGTCGACCTTTTCACCCGGTGCTTAAGAGCATAAAAGGTGTTTGTGTCCTCCTGCACAGTTTAAAGCTGCACACACACACACACACACACACTCACACACACACACACACACACACACACACACACACACACACATACACATACACACATAAAAGGTGTTTGTGTCCTGCTGCACAGTTTAAAGTTGAGTACCAGCAGGATTAGGGAGCTCTGTGCTGAAAGGCCTTTGATCACCTTATTCCTCCCATCTCACAACACTCGACACCAGGAAAGGAAATGCACACCTGCATACACACACAGACACACACACACACACACACACACACACACACACACAGACACACACATACACACACACACACACACACACACACACAGACAGTACATACTACATAGTGATGCATATTCACACGTGCACACAAACCCTGATGCACACACACATGTAAACATCCAAATATGTACACACTCTATCAGGGTGCGTGCCAGCACTCAAGTCTGCGATCTCAAATCTGTATGCACAGACACAACTAAGTATAAAGCACCTAGATACACACATACAGAGACAGACTGACACACACACACACACACACACACACACACACACACACACACACACACACGCACAAAAGAAAATACCATCCAAGCTTGCTTTGATTACTCATCCAGCTCTTAACAACATTTTCACAAATGAACTTGGAGGAGTACTGGAGGAGATCGGCCAAGTGGTGCCTTACAACTAGCGCTAATGAGGGGGATGGACCCACTGGCACTGACCCCCTTCGGTGTGGTTTCCTTGGAGCTGGTTGGTGACCCGGGGAAAGGGTGGTGTGTCTGGTGCCCCCTGCTCACCCTTGGCCTGGTCATGCCCACTGGACCAGATCCGTGTTGGGGGACGGGTCGCTGCCCGCGGGCTTTGTGTGCCGGCATCAAACAGGGAGGGCGGGTTCTGCTGGGAGATATGAGGCAGTAATGGGCGTCATGACTCGGCATGCCTGGATAGTTGGGTCACTCTCCTTAGAAAACAGCAGGAATGGGGTGCCTCGTGTTGAGTTTAAAATCATTACAGAAGTGTTGAGGGTTGCTGGGTCATTGTTTTCATTCTTTCTTTCTCTTTACCTTTCTTGTGCAGGTTTGCCATTTTGTGTGGACAGTTATCTGAGTATGACAGCATCCAGAATAAAATCAAAAATGGCTATCTGTTTAAGGTGAGTAAATGTGTGAAGATATGTCCGTTAAACTGCTCAAACTGATTACTCTTAGTCATCTATTAGCAATTTGCTCTGATTGCAAAAGCATAAAGCCCTCATGTTCCAGCAGTATATGTTCTGGACAGACATCCACATGTAAACCCCAGGTGCTGTATTCTTGGCCTGGAAAAACTTTCTTGGAATCATTATTTATGATCTTTCATGGAATCATAAAACAAAAATAGCACTCTCATGTATATACGTATGTGTGCACTAAGCTCTGAATGAGGTGTGAAATTATGTCTGGCTTTATTTATTTATATATATGTATATATAAAAATATCTGTATCTGTGTATATCTATATATATAGGACATTGTGTGGACATTCGGCACGTATGACTGTATTTAGATATGGGACTGGAGAAGTGGGCGGGTGTTCTGTTGTTCGATAAGAGCCATGCGCAGGCAAGGATCAGGCAGTGGAGCACCACGGCACGTAGCATCCATCATACCTGTCAACCAGAACCCAAAACATTGTTTATCTGCTCGACAGGTGAACAATGAAAGAGGAAAAGCGGGTGGAGAGAAAGAGAGAGAGAGGGAGGGAGAGAGGAAGGGAGGGAGTAGAGGGGAGAGTTTGAGCAGGCGTAAGAGAAAGTAAGTGAGAGTAAGAAAGTAAGAGAGCGGGAGTGTAATAGAGAGGGAAAACGTGATAAAGAAGATGTGAGTTATTCATAGGGAGACGTGATTTAGGGACAGTAAAGCGTGTTTGCTGGTGTGTATCGAACTCTTCAGTGATCATCAGAGACAGCAGCCGAGACTTAAGAGCAGGACTGAACTAGCCAAATAAAGGCTACCCAACCCCACTCTATAGACATGCTAACAAACCATCTCTCCCCCAACCTCACACACACACACACACACACACTTTGAGCTGTGTTTCTTCACCATCTCTCCCCAGGATCATCTCGACCGAGCCATTGAGCTGAAACCTGAGGACCCTCTCTCCTATTACCTGCTGGGCCGCTGGTGTTACGCCGTAAGTTACTCGCAACCCCGGCCCTTAAAATCCCACCACAATGCAGCTGGAGCCGAACACATTTTCATTGGGCCATTTCAGCCATCTTTGTCATTTAGCTGCTGTGTCCACCATCTCTACCCACCGCCTTCCTCCCACCTCTCTCCCCAACAGTTTGTTTTTCTCGCTGGTTGTTCCAGGAGACGTGTCCCTCTCGTGACATGAACACTGACATGCGAGCCGCTTTTGGCCAGCCATTGTGTCTATAAAATCAGACGGGCTCTGTTTAACTTGGGTGTTTGCCCCCTTCATCGCCGTTCCATTACTCTTCCACACAGGGAGCACATGTAATGTAAACACACTGAAAACATGTAAACACTTCTCAATGCAGACAGCAACCGGCCACCCATCAACTTTTTTTGTTGTTGTTGTTGAAAAGATTCTGAGGTGTTTCAGTAATGTTTGAGCGTTTGACATGGTGAAGTGAGCTGCACGGGTTGACCTACGACATGTTAGAGAGAGATGTACATATGTCGGAAAGGAATGGACGCAATAGCTTCATCCATCCGCGCTAAAACTTCCATTCAGCCATCACCACCTCTGTTTGGCTTTGCCAGTGCCGCCTCGTTTGAAAGAACCCGTAATGACACCGGGCCAACAGTACACCTGCAATTAGCAGACTCTTTCCTCCCTCCTTTTTTTTTTAAATCCTTCCCCTCCTGTTTTTTTCCCCTTCTGGCACGAAAGGGTGGAGAGGGAACATTTCATACACCCTTACAGCCGTTCCTGCCCCGAGCCAATATCTAATTCCTGGAAATGCGTGCGCCGGTGGAAAAGGTGGGGGCCGGTGCAGTGCCCAGTGTTTGCAAGATAACACGAGTGTGTGGGTGTGTGGAAACAAACTGTATATGCCTTGCTGTGCGTGCTTTCTGAACACAAATGTTTGTCAGGTTTTATGCGTCTGTCTCAGAGTAACAGATGGTGTTTTATGATTGGCTGATAAGTGCTTTGATTGGTCCATTTTGGGTGAAGGACAATGAATGTCCAGACTAAGCAGGATGAGAACAAGGGAAAAAACTTAATTCATTATGATTAATCTGTGGGAGTGGTGCCTATTGCACACGATATGGGCTAAGTGCTATTTGGTCAGGATTGCTAGTATTATTTGGAGCCATTAATGAATAGTGAAGTCCTTGGGGTTTGATTCCCTCTCTACTTTTCACCGCTCTCAAGTCTCTTCCCGGTCTCCTGTTCACGGTGTCAACATCTCACAGAAGGCAGCCATTATGTCCCCTTTACTGTTGTTACATTACATTTGATTTAGTGCCCTGATATTCACAACCCTTATTCACTCTCTTGCCCTGTGGTTTGGTAAAGCAATAGGACCCCGTCCCCTCTGGGTACCACGGTAACAACACACCACAGCTGTTACTCCAAACCCGGGCACTTCCTGTTGTAGATGTGTGTCTCAGTGTCAGATTTGTGTTTTAATGTCTCAGGTTGCTCAGTGCACGTGGATTGAAAGGAAAATTGCAGCTACTCTTTTCGGAGAGCCTCCCAACGCAACCGTCCAGGACGCCCTGAAGAACTTCCTGAAGGTACGGCATCATCACAGGGACATGTCACAGTCTGTGGCGTGATTCTTCAAAGCTAGACCTTAAACCCAGATTCAGTTTTGGCTTGTCTGTCATCATGATCTAGAGAGTGACTCCTGGGTGTATGTCATACCAACACGCCTTGATCGCCTGAGCACATGTCATACTAGCACATCCTAACATTAACACACCATGACCGCCTGAGCACATATAATACCAGCACATCCAACGTTAACGCACCCGAGGCACCCGGAGCTCCCCACTGCCAACTTTGTACATTCACCAGGGCTTAAGTTTTCCTTTTTATATTTTTCTCTCTGAAACAACTTGTACTACAAGCTTGAGGGCAAATGGAAAATCACTGTTCTTTCAGGGCAATCTTGAACACTGTTGCAGGAAAGACTAAAGACAAAAATCTCCAGCATAAAGGCTGCTAAGAATGAGGTGAATCTGTGAGACAGCTGCCCACTGATATGTGTGTTACCCAAGGTTAGATTGTCCCTCCATGAAACACATTGCCCTAGTTCCTCAGGCGCCATGAAAGATTGAGCTCAAAGGGCTGCTCTCACATGAACTAAGGGGACTGGAGTCATGGCAACGTACTTGTGCTCGTTCTTTCATCCACCCTGGACTCTGATGGTGCACAGGCAGGGGGGTGTGTTTTGTGTGTGTGTGTGTGTGTGTGTGTGTGTGTGTGTGTGTGTGTGTGTACAAGCGCGATATGCCCTCAGGTTGCTCCTTTTCCCTCTCTTTTTAACTCTTCATTCCCTCTCTCTCTTTCTTTCTTTCTTTCTTGTCTTGTTTCTTAAAGACCAAGTGCCCTGTATTTAAAAAGGGCTTAATCTATGTTCCCTCATTTCACATGTTTATATAGAGAATTGAAATTGCTCCTGGCCAAGATTCTCTTGCATGCCTCATCTTCATGTTTTGTATATCTCACCCATCAATTTGATTTAAGTGGTGTGTGTTGTAACTTGTTTCTCCTTATTGCCAATGCTCTGGGGGTGGTGGTGGAGAGGAGGGGTGGGATTTCTCGCTTTCAGCAAACAATTCGTGAAGAGTTATACCACAGCTGTGGCTGTGGCTGTGGCACGGGGTTGGCCTACAGAAACAGTGGCTGCAAGTGCCTAGACTTCCAACCAGGGGTTGAGTCAAAATAAATAAAAAAAATAAAAGAATGGCAGCTGTTGGCCATGTCTCTGTGTTCCCTGGAAGCACTGCAGGTCCAGACCCTCTGCTTGTAATTGCCCAATTTGCCTGCGATAGAGCGGCCACTGCCCTGCCACATGGGTCAGAGATGGGCCTCTGGGCTTTGCTTTGGCAGGCAGGGCAGATATGAGACGAGACTGGCACTTCTGGATTCTCTCTCGCTCGCTCTTCGACTGACCCTTTCCTCCCAGGCTAACTGCCACCAGAGGGGGCATGTCAGCAGAAAGCTCACAGCTTTTCTCTGGATGGAACCTCTGAAGTCGCCAAGCCTGTTTTAGATTGTCTAGGTGGGAGAGCTTTAGCTGAACTTTGAAAACAGCTTTGCAAAATGATTTCCTAAATGCTCAAAACATCTTTTCAGATGTCCCACTGTAGTATAAATGTCTGTAGAAGTCATTAGTTTAGTTTGTCCACACAAAAACAATAATTTCACATCTTTTGTGAATGACGCATGTACCGTATGCACCATGTACATCTTCTAAATAGATCCTTTAAACCAAAGTTTGTAATTTAAACTATTTGATTTTGAGGTTTGAACATAACTAAATGGTGGTCTTGAGTGATGAGGAAAACAACCTTAATTGTATCCTGCCTTAGGGTCTAAATCTCTTACACAGACAGAACATGTATCAGAGGGCTGTGTTGAGACGAGTAATTTATATAGATGAGGAATTAAAATCATAAAATGGCAGTGGAATGTTCCTCTAACATCTGATGTATTTTTATTGGCAGTCTGAAAACCTTCTGACAAAAAAACCTGTGACAAGACAAGTGCTCCGCTGCATTTGGTTCTGGAGATGTAGAAAATTGTTTACAAACACCGTCTCAGCCCTGTGGCGTGCATCGTTTGCCATTTCATTGATTTTTACAGCCGCTTAAAGCAGCATTCCAGCAATCTTCGGTGTGGGTTGTTGTTAAAATGTTCCCTTCTAAGATCACTCTGCCCTATCATTAACTCTGGCTTTAACGTCAGCAATCCCCAAATCATTTGTAGTTAAGATGAAATAATTGTCTGCTGCTGGTGCCATTTAAGAGTACAACATACATACTGTACTGTACATGCCCCCAATCTGGGGATTCTTCTCCAGTAAAAGCGATTCACTACTTATTCCTGAAATGCCTTGTGCAACATAGAGGCTGTTTAGATAAGTTAGAAGTGCGTACATGTTCCTGTCTAAAAGTAATAAACTAAAAAAAAACAAAGATGCCTCACTAATAGCAGGACCTCTGCCAGTATTTGATCCAACTGCTGCACTACTTCAGCACCTGGCTAATGGCTGAAGAAATAAAACTTCTTTAACTCAGTCCAGGAGCTGATTGGTCAAAATTAGGGGTGTGGCACGCTGTTAGGCATAATTAAGGACATGAGTCCGTCTGTTTTTTCTTCATAGAGCTCCTGCACTCTTCTCTAGTTTCCCTCACCTTACTTTCCCTCTATCTGTGTTCATCTTCAATCTTTAATACATGGGCCCCTTGCTGTTTATTCAGCTCTCCCTTCTTTGTCAACTGTCTTCTTTGTTTAATCTCCTTCTCGCTCTCCTCTTCCTCTGTCATTGTCCCTTTCTCTTTAATTCTCCCCAAGTAATCTACTAATTTTGTTCATTAGGCTGAGGAGATCTGTCCAAAGTACTCAAAAGCCAATCTCGTCTTCTTGGCAAAGGTCAGTGGTAGCAATTTTTAAATACGTAACACATAAAGGCCACAGATAAGGTAGTGTAGCACATTAAAACTTGATGTATTTGTCTGTTTGAACAGTGTTATAAGGAGTTGGGCCAGAAACAGCAAGCCAGAGAGGTGTGCAACACAGCATCCTGCATGGACAACACTACTAAAGAGGTAGGACAGTGTATATCCAGCTCAGACAAAACTACCTTGCTGTGAATTTGAGCTACAGCTGTCACATGTCCTTTCCACCAACGTAAACTAGCAGCTAGTTCTGGGCTGGTGCTAGTGAAGTTTCAGAGTTGGACTTGAACTTGCAAACCTTCTAAGAATCAGTTTGCTTTTCCACGGGCTAGAGAGCCAACATAGAACCATGTCATTACGTCACTGTATACGTCTCCGCTTTCCAGCAATGCCAGCTCCAAGCACAACAACAAAGGCAGACTAGCAAGCAAGCATAGCTACTAATTTCTCACATCAATGTTACGAACGTCAAACGTAACAATAATGTTACGAACC
>NC_045164.1:5792892-5812625 GCF_900700415.2 Clupea harengus | reverse complement strand
GACAGACATGAATATGATGTTGATCATAGACGTTACCGTTGATCATAGATGTGACTGGTGTCCATTGGCGTAATGTAACAAAGTAATAATACATATTGTTAAGTATTTTTGGGAGTATCTTTACTTTTTGTATTTCTGTCACACTAGCGTAGTCATGGGTGTCCCCGGATGTGCCTGTGCCATCTAAAGTTCAAATTAAATATTAATATTACAGAAGCACCACAAACATTCTCAAGTGTCAAGGTGTCAAACATTCTCATTGACCAGACAGAGGCTGAGTCTCTCAGTGGTTTACATGAACAGAAGCTGTCACGTCCCCAGCAGAGACTGATCATTTTCTTCCAGTGATCAAACTGTTGGGAAGCACGTCCTAAGGGGATACAAATGCTAGGTGTGTCATGAAGTGGCTCACGTCCAAGGCATTAATTGTGTCCTGACTCACCAGAAAACTATTGGCTAGCTCAATGAGACCTATATCTCTGAAAGGGTTGGGAGCATGTAGCCAGGCGGTACTTAAAGAAAGGGGAGGGGGGGGGGGGGGTCATCGTGGTGACGTCACTGTGCTTGCGAAGTGTTAAGTATGAGGAGATGAGTGTATGAGGGCATGCGTTCAGACAAGTAGGCCCATGGGCTTCAGCACTCAACGCTCAGACAACATGACACCTCAACCATCAGAAAAAAAGGAAGTCAGCTATGCTGGTTGTGAGGGCATTCTTCACAAATATTGGTGTAAAGTTAAGTAGTTTGCCATTCTAGATCTCTTTCCTTGCCGGTCTACTGCATATTTCTCCCTCTGTGTTCTCCTATACTCATAGGTATTTGGATCATACACCAAGATTGGCTCAAGATACCCCCCACCACAGACACACACACGCACACGTGCACACCCCCGATCTGGAGCAGTAAAGACATTTGGGGATTTAGGGAGACCGGGTGAGGCAGGATAGGGTGAAAAAAAAGAGTATGATTTTGTGTTTTCCTCGTACGCTCTCAATCTCTCCTGGAAAAGCTCTTTCCTTAATTAGACGAGGAGAGGGGAAGATGATTTCTGGCCATGGCCGGTGTTGGGTGTTTAGGGTGCCTGCCTGAAGAGATCTCCAGATTGCCTGGAGGGTCAGGAAGCAGACATAGCGGCATGGGGACGTGCTGCTGCGGTGTCTGCCAGTTCCTGGGCAGTCGCCTCCATTCTGGGTTTCTAAAGCCAGACTATCCTCTTCCCCTCCACCTCCTCCTCTTCTTCCTCCCACTCACATGTAGACATCTGAGAGTCTGCAGAAGCGGAAATGGGAGACACTGCTGTTGTTCTCTGTATTCCCCAACACAGCACATAATACTTTTATTTTTTAATTTGTAATCATTGACAGTCACTCAGCTCCCAGTCTTGAAAATATAAACCAATATTGGCTGACAGAGTATCAGATAACTACACTGTCGGTTCAGTGACCGAATGCAATCAGTCAGATGATATATATTTACCACACAATGGCTGTGGTTGTGTTGTGATATAAAGTCAGAGAAAGAATGAATGGGGAGGGGTCGGCAGTGAAAGGAGCCTTATACCTTATCTAACCAAGTCACATTCCACTGGACCCCCTATAGACCCCTAGACCCTTTCAGGACTGCAAGACCAAGAAGGGCCCCTTCACATCCATAATGGCTGACGAAAGATTGACCCTGGCCCCTTCCAGAAGCAAGCTACTCCCTTATCACACTTGGGTGATGGGAACATGACCTTTGAACCTACCAGACCATTGTCAAGGGAACCTTTGTTGTCACCGTGACTTAGCAACACAGTATTGGAACAATGGCACCTTTTTGTACAACAGTATTCATCTCCTCTTACCTCAGAGTGGAATTATTGGGTGTCCTCTAGGGAAGTCACACATGTGCCAGCCTCCGTATGGCACTGGAAAGCTTGTAATACTCGTACAGGTTTGTATTATGTGCACGACCGCAACATTTTTAGAGAGGCTTTTGTTGCCAACACTAACAAAACTATTGTATACATGTGTATCTAAATTTGTTGCTTAGTCATTTGCCTTACTTTCTGTTCTAATGACCTTGTGAGGAAGAGAAAACTGCTGTTGTGACAAACTCCATGCTGTTAATACAAGTAACTGTGATAAAACACTCATTTAAGTAACCATTCTGTCATTTACTGAATTCATTGTCAAGTTGATTCATGTGAATCACTTCAAAGGGGGATATATGGACAAGGAAACTAATGTTAAAGAGAATATTTCATTCCACAGTCAAAAGCTAGACAACCTACCTACCTTGCAATCTGCCTTGCAGAGACAGGGAAACAAAAAGATGGAGTTCCATTTATTCGGTGTGCTTCAGGAGTCGTTTTATGAATGGCCCAAATGTACTCTGAGCTCAGAGACAGATACTGTGTCACACAAGGCTTGAGGGGTGCTTCAGAAAACAGGGCAACGTAGTTAGACGGCTGGGTACAATGACTAAAACCTGAAACAGCACTTTTTCCCCCGTTTTTGACATTTGAGGTTTTTACAGCACAGAAGATTTGATTCATGACAAACCCACTGGTGGTTTCTAGACACTGATATTCTAGATAACAGATGACAGATATCCTTATCCATCAGGTAGCCTTGTAGGCAGAGGCTACACTCAACTGCTCCCACTTTCTACTTTTTGAGCTTTGTTTTTGTCGGTAGCTAACTTTTATTAACATCATTACATTTATGTTGATGGCATATGGCAGTGTAAAGGAGAAATAAACACACCTGTCTGTTCCCACTAGCCTCCCAGGCTGGTATTGTCTGCCCTAGAAACTCCACAAGAATGTAAGAAGAGCTTTTACAGCACAAACATATCACTGAAATGTCATAATTAACCAAGCTAGCTAGCATTTAACAGTACCAAGTGTGCTGTTTTGTCCATTTGATCAGATTAAAACTTCAATTGTAAAATGCAACAGAAGAAAAAACTAAATTGCTGTGTACAGTAAATGTATTGTGTAGTGTTCCTATGCCGTGACCACAAACAGGGAACTTCCATCTTAGTGGAACAATAAAGTTTTGCACTGAGCTAAATAAAGCAGACATAGAGGCAGACAAATATACTCTCCAACCCCAATGCCCTCATTGAGCATGAAAGTAAGACAGAAGGGTGGTGCGGCCAGCCAATCAGGACCAGATATGTTGAAGTCATTCAAAAGATATGAGTTAGTGACATCACTCTTTACTGATCACCGCTGTCAGACTATGACATGCATTATGTTCCAGTGGACTTGCCCTGAAGGGCCTGTTTCCATTAGTCATGGTTGCCATGGTGACCAACTCCATTTTAGAGAGTGTATGCGTACAGGTATCCAGGTGAGTTGCTGGAAGCTGGAGGATATAATTGAGGTGCTGATAAATGACTCAAGCCAGAACAGCAGCACACAGCATGGAAAAATGGCACAGAGAACTTGCACCCAGTACCCATACACAGCAATTAGGTTACACACAGTCACGCTTCAGTTATTCAAGCCTCAGGCAGTCTATTCATCGACAGCACAGCCACATTCTTTGCTAAAGTTCAACTTTGTGGACCGGTTCAGAGGCCTTCACTTTTTTTAAATATGCAGAAAAAAAGTACATGCCTGTGAAAGGGGAGATGAAAGGCAGGTTGGAAGAGAGGGAGGAACATGGCTTTCATAAACCTGTTTTTAACTTTACAATGACATACTTCTAGGAACAGAAACAGTATCTTTTGTCCCTGATGTCTGTTTAAACAAGGCCCTGTAACAAAAGTCCGCACTAAATTACTTCCTGGGTGAAGCAACCTATACTGTAAGAATGGCAATTAAAATGTCTGGTGACAGTCCAGTAATACATTTTACTGTTTAATATGTTTCTTTGTGCTGTAAGCCTACATAGTGAATACCTTGAAATACCCTGGCCTGGCCTGGCATGTTCTGAAATCTTTTTTCTGTGCAATCAACCAAATATCAGAAGTCCATCTCGTCCACTTTGCGGACTACACTGACCATTAGACAAATTCATTTCTGATAGAGAAATCAGTACAGTTCAATGAATCATGGTCATTAAATTCAGGAGGAGGATTACAGCAAAAGTGTATATGTGATCACCACTGAAACCCTGAAAATTACATCTTTACATTTTTATATTTTTAAAGTGAGGTCTGTTAACGACCCACTTATTTGTTCAGTGAAGAACATTCCCTCCACTTACCAAAGCAACAAAGCCCATGAAAAGAGCATGTAGTCCTCTAGTAAAAACAAATACAATCCACCCATGTCAAAAGTCCTTATTGTGAACTACAACATGCATCCCAGCACAGGTCTAGTTTTATTCACAACTAGATCATCAGGGGACACACACTGAACATTCCAGAAATGTCCTGATGATTACAACATAATGTTACTACGCTTCTACGCTTTATGTGGCGATTAACCTCATTTGAAAAGGGTTACTTGTTTCTCAATTTAACCAACAAGAGAATCTTATACTAGCTGAAATGACCAGTGACCATTAAATATTGTCAAGAGAATCAGTGATCATTCAGTACTGTCTATGTACACCTATTTGATACCTTCCCCCTGGTCAGGATGCAGTTGTTGCTGGTGGTGGTGTGTCTCTGTGTGGGAATAAGAGCCCTGAACATGAACTGATATCACTTTAAAAACAAATCCCTCCGCACGCATTTTCCTTTTCCTAGCCACGTAGCTCTGTTTATTTTCAGGTAACTTTAGCGAATTCCAGGAAGTTGTAAATTGCTTGATAACAAGGACAGACAAAATGGCACCACACTGTTCTGCATCGGCCGCCTCCGTGTCTTTGCCCTTTATTCATTCCAAGAGCACCAGAGAAACGAAAACAAAACAGCCGCACAATCGCCACACAATCAGCCTCCCTCCCAACAAACAAGTCAACACAATCATCACTAAGGGACCAGAGCAGAATCAGTTGCCCAAAACAAACAAGATACGTGCTAAAAAAGGAAAGTTTTAGGAGGGTATCCCTAAAAACTGTAAGCAGATTACTCTGAAATATGGTGCTGTAAAATTGGTTTATCATTCCACTACATATAGTATGTGTTACAAGTATCAGAGTATCAGTGGTTTGTGTGTGTAATTGCTCAGATTAACGCATTGATGGCCACAGTGGTGTCGTTAGCACTATTCATATATTGTCTCTCCTTTTTCTCAAAATAAACCAAAGGCTTTTTGTTCATTTGTCATAACCATTGGTGTACAGGCACAGACATGCTTCACAGCGGGCAATGCAGCAAGCCAGGTCACTAACCAGAGCACCTGTCCTGCACTGCTAGCTCACAGGCCTCAATGCGGTCTCAGTGCCAAACCAATACAGGCACCATCAACTGGAACTTATATATAAACTAATTATTAAGTTGCATTCAAGTGATATCAACCCCTTACTAAGGAAGTGCACTCGACACTAAGATCTCTCACAAGCGGGCATCTCAGAGCGAGACGCCGGGGAAACTTAAAAGTCGTCCACTCTGAACACAGCGTGGGAGCGCCTGCTGGAAAATGGGACACCACAGCAAAGCGTGCAGGGTGACTCACACCAATCACTGGGTTTTTTCATGCCAGGGAGTGACAGCAAGTGGCATGCAATTTCAACTTCATGCAAAGTACACCATACCGAGTGATGAGTCAGCTGCATGAGATATACATTATTGCAGCACACTTAATGATACATTGTAACGAGTGGATAGATTATAATGGATTATTATGGATTAGTGTATATCTTACTGGGTGGTTCTCACTGACTCACTGTCATTCCCCATTGTCATAGTGTTATTTACTGCATTTGGTACAAACACATATGACTCATTTCATCTGTGTTACATTCTGATGTGATAGATGTGCTAATTAGCGTTAATTATGTTAAAGAAGCATTATTTAGTTTTGGTCTAAAACTAGTACACTAGCTACCTACCTAAAAGGAGGTAAGCGATATTGTAGGCCTGCTGTGAAAGCTTTTCTTACACTTTCGCGGGGTGTTCCGATCGAAACTACAGAACTACATAGTGCATAGCCTCGAGGGCTAGTGGGAACGACAGATGTGTATATCCTTCTCATGACCATATTCAATCAAAGTCATTAGAAGATGATACCAAAAGTAGTTACTCAACATACCTCAAAAGTAGCTGTTTTTTTTGTATTACAGAATTAGTTTTGACTTGGGACACAAATCCAGTGAGGTAGGGTAAGGCAACTAAGAATATATTCATTTCGAATATTTCAATAAGGACGTAGGCTAAAACGTAGAAGATTCACTTACTGCACATTCTGTTGTTGGTTCAACAGAATTAGCAGAAACCCATTTCAGTTCTCAGGGCTTCACAGCAGTCTTTCCTCACGAAGGGTTAACATTTATCGTCAGGCCTGGAAAATGAAAAGAGAATAGAAAAACAAAACAAAGCACACTTGTGATGTTGACATCAATTAGCAACGCGAAAACATACATAAAACAAAGGTGTGTCACTAAGTCCCCACCAAAACGTGTTAAATTCATCACTCGTCTCCAAATTAGAGGGGGGATTTATTGGGCTTACTTGTTACAAAGGAGAGCTGTCAATACCATCGCCAGCTAGCTGGTAATTACACTTGCACTGCCAACCCCACAGGGAGGACAGCCTTGTAGAGCGAGACAGAGGAGTATAATCCCAGCAGACCACAGCACTGTGGAAGCCAATGCGACAATAACAAGACGCAACAAATGCTTTCCTTTACGCAAAACAGGGGGAAAATGGGAAATCCCTGTCATTGGAACTGCATAAACCATTTTGCAAACTCAGCCAAGACATGCGAGATGAAATAAAGCCAGGGTGGGGGCAGAGGGGAAGACAACATGCACGCCAATATGAGTGCCGTGTGCCTGCTAATGAATGTCCCGGGGGGAGAGAGAGACGAGGTTCATTAGAGCAGTGCCTCATTGCTGTCTGGTGGCCGTGTGTTATGGTAACGGCGCTCCTGTTTGTGCCGTCGCGCCTCTTCGCACGTTTGCAAGTGTACTCATCCCGTCACCAAATGAGGATTCACAACTTTCGAGTACGGTCTGGCTAGGGCAGGCTAATAGTGTCAGGACCAATTTAAGTGGGGAAAAATCCGACAGGATTCCATACACACGCACGCATGCACAGTAATCATGACAAAGGCCTACAAATATTATGCAAAACTAATTTGTGGATTGCTCATAATGTTTGCTAAAACTAACACATACTTTTCTAAAACTAGTAAGACGTACTTTGTTACTTAAAATGCTTTGATGCCCTTCTCCAACAATATTATTTTGCTAAGGTATGTTTAGGGAAATAACTTGGAAGTTGCTAGATTTATATTTTAGACATATGTCAGAGGTCTAAACCATATGTATTCAATATACACAGTTTGTCAAATATTATCAGCACATACGACACAAAGCAACTGGCCCACACCACCATGTGGTATATCTGAAGCCCCAGCATACTCAGGCACAGTTGTTAAATAATAATATCAGCCTTGGCCAGAGAGTAAAGTGTCTTTTGCTGAGCTCTTTCCAGCAGGCCTGCTGTATTGACATAACACTGCACAGCCAGCAGAGGCAGCACTACAGGTTTGTGGAAGTTCATTCAACAATACACTTTACTGAACCTGCTGGCTCGACTGCAGAGAACAATGTGTCACTCTGCCGCACACTGAATTGCACAATGTCTAACCAAGACAAAACATTTTAAGAAACATGAATAATGTTTATGTCAAAAAAAAAAAGAATCTGTTTTCCCCTTAGAGTCGTTGAATGCTCCTGAACCTACTTCTGAACAGTGTTGTTAATCTGGTAAAAATGGTTATACAGTGGCACGCACTACCGTGAATAGTTAAGTGAGTAGAAGATAATCTGATCTCTAAATAGCATTAAGTTAAAGATGAAACATTCTTTTCAACATTTTAAGCAAGATAAGTGTATTATTTTAGTTTTTTGTACCATTTTAGAGTGAAAATGTAAATGACCACCATGCAAAACATTGGGCACCCCAAGAGATTTGAGCTCTCAGATAACTTTTACTAATGTCTAATACCTTAATTAACTCGTTAGAGCTATGCTTTGTTCACAATCATCATTAGGAAAGGCCAACTGATGCAAATTTCAGGTTTCAGGTTTTCAGGTAGCCATCCTAAATTCATATTGTAATTAAAAAATAGCAGTTAACAGGAATGGTGGAGGTCAAGTTGAGGTCTGGAAAACCAGAGAACATTTTCAGTGAGAACTGCTTGCAGGATTGCTAGAAAGGCAAATTAAAAACCTGTTGGACTGCGACTTTCAAAAAGATTTTGCAGATTCTGGAGTGATGGCACACTGTTCTACAGTGCAGCAACTTCTGCACATATATGACCTTCATGGAAGAGTCATCAGAAGAAAACCTTTCCTGCATCCTCACCATACAATTCAGAGTCTGAATTGAGTCTGAGTCTGAGTATGTTGGAAACAAGTCCTATGGACTGATTAAGTTAAAATAGATCTTTGCGACCATGGTGAGCAAAGGTTTGTTTGGAGAAGAATTTCATAAAAACAACACTTCTCCATTTTATGCATGGGGGTGGATCGATCATGCTTTCTTGGAAGAATGGATTCAATTATATACCAGAAATTTCTGGAAGCAAACGCCACACCATCTGTAAAAAAGGTGAAGATGAAGAGGACAGCTTCTACATCAGCATAATGATCCTAAACACACCTTAAAATCCACATTGGACTACCTCAAGAGCTAGCTAAAGGTTTTGTACAGTCCACAAACCTAAACATCACTGAGAATCTGTCGATAGAGCTCATAAAAGCAGTGCATGCAAAACAATCCAAGAATCTCACAGAACTAGAAGCATTTTGCAAGGAAGAATGGCTGAAAATCCCCCAAACAAGAATTGGTTTAACATTTATTGTAGAATAAAAAAAAAAACATATTATTCCATGTTTCCGCAAGTGCTTCTGATAACTAATCAAATACGAGGTGTTTATAGACAACTTTACACAGTGTACTTATGAACGGAAGTGCTGTGTGGGTAGAAAAGTCAACAGTTCTGTGGAAAAAGTGAAAGATGACAAAGCTAACATGACAGCGAGTTCTGCGTTAGAGCATGACAGGCCCTGCGTGACAACAGCAGGCACATGAGCCCCTGGCTCTCACACACCTCCCAGACCCAGCCCGGGTCCTGGCGTGAGAAGGTGCATCAGGGAACTAGTGCAGTGGGGTGGGGCCAGCTCACGTGGTGACCTCGCTGTAACAATAACTCCTTTTTGGCTCATCTTTTCACTACACGTCTGGCCATTTGATTGATAAAACAACAGCAGGAATGCAACAGGGCTGGCAGCTTCTCTGTCTCTCTCTTCCTCTCTGTTCAACCATACAATAACACTTGTTTCATGCACCATACAAGCATGGTGTTAAAACCTTATGAAAATAGAACTTAATATGCAGACATGATCCTTTGAAAAAAAGAGAGCTACTTGAGAGATATTATCTGATCTGTGCACGTTTCAACCAAACTGCCACAAGCATGGATGAAAAAAAATCCTGTACTTTGGCAAGACAACCAAGCCGTCCCAGCAAAATGTTTTTCCCAACTTCACACGCAATATATAACGTTGAAATGGCATGCAGCATTTACATCCTAATAATCAATCCCACATGCATAGATGCCAAAGCTCTTTAAAAGGCATATTACTGTATGTTAGCTCTTATTATGTGCAGGGCTCTCTGGAAGCTGCACGGGCTTGCTTCTGGTGTGTGTACGTGAGTGCGTGCGAGAGGCGAGTGATTACAGAGCCCTTGCGTGCCTCTTCCTCCCCAACCTTGCCAATCTAGTTCTGCATGCTGCTTTCAAACTGACACATATGCCATTACTAGGTTACATAAGCGAATGTGAACCGAAAAGAATGCAAATGGCCTACTTCTTGAGTCACTGGAGTCAAGAAAAAAAAAAAAAGAATCCTCTCCACAACCATTCATAAACTGAGCTGCTGTGTAAACACCTCACTGGCAAAGTTCATGTGAAAATGAATTGTGTTTCATGTAAACAAATGACTTGTAAACAAATGACAAATTGAATATTTGCAGTTCAATACAATGTTCTGATGACTTATCATTATCATACAGTACAACAATAATAACAGAAACAGGGACAACATACAGTGCCCTCCAGGAAACGACTAATGAAAATTCCTCTTACTGTTTATCAAATGTCTTTACTCGGCAAATACCATTACCTGGTGCTTCCTAGAATCTATAATGGCATATGCAAACAATTCTGCCAGGACCTTTGAAGGAGAAACAGGCCCACAGCATCACAGGTCGTATATATCGTCCATATTTAACGCCTCACATTAGGTGTTTTTCTCCGTAGCCATCTTTATTTATAAACTTGAGCGTTTGGAGTCAAAGAGCTCCATTTTAGTTTTGTCTGGCAAATTCAGTGCTTTTGCTTGTGATTAAAAGATAAGAGAGGCTTCTTTCTGGCATACCTTCCAAACAGTTTGTTGGCTTGGAGGTGACATCTTATGGTGGATTTGGAGACATGGTGATCCCAAGACGCTTACACACTCTGTAATAGTGACACTGTGGTCTTTGATTTATTTTACTTCTCTGAATATCTTCCTCACGGTGGCTGCTACCATAACAGCCTTGCATCCTATTTCAGGCTATTTCATGATAGTTTTGAATTTCTTAAAGTTCTTACTGTTACTGTTATATACTGCCCTAGCTGATAATATGGGCATTGTAAGTTGAGCAACTATTTTCTTGTATCCAATCCCTGATTTGTGCAAGTCAGCACACCTCTTCCTTATTGCAATGGAATGATTTTGAATCTTTCCCATGGTGAAAGGTGATCTAGGGCTTTGGACCCTGTGTCACCTAATGTTTATACCCCAGGGAAACAGGAAATTATCAATGACTTTAAAATTGCCTAAACACTTCGGCAACTTAAAATTTGTGAAATATGGGTGGGATCATCATAAGAACATTTACATGTCCTTAATTTCTTGGGGTGCCAATAATTATGACATATGTGATTTTGTTTAAAAAAAATATTTCTCACTAATGGTTGCTTTATTCTCAGACTAAACTTACCTCAATTATTGGAGGGCACTGTATCCCCCCCCACACACACACACACACACACACACACACACACACACACACACACACACACACACACACACACACACACACACACACACACACACACACACACACACACAGACACAGACACACAGAGACACACAGACACACAGAGACACAGACACACAGACATGTCTTTTGAGAAAATATGCTTGCTTTTGGCCCCATTGGTGTGTCCTAAGGCCAACAAATAAGTACTGGGTGAGAAAGAGAGAGAGAGGGAGAGAGAGAGAGAGAGAGAAAGAGAGAGACAGAGAGGAAGCTATGGTTCCTCAAGCTGTCTATTCTGTCTGGGGTTGTCATCGCGTCAAAGCTCAGCGAGACAGCAGTAATCCAAGCTGACAGTCCTACCCTCACCTCAGCGAATAGAGTTCTCAAGCTCCATGGTTGCACTTCTTTATTTCCCCTCTTACCCACAGAAACAAAGCAACCAAATACTGCCATGGCAACCAACAGAGAAGCTAAGTGAAGCTCATTTCTTTTCTTTTCTTCAGTGGAGTGAGACATGCATGCTGTGAACTGCACTGGCTACTGTGAATATGAAAATGCTTTTCAGTATAATTCTAAAGACACACTAGTTATAAAATACACATATATAATACACAAACTTACGTACAGTGTAGACTTACTGGTATCAACACTGGTTGTATTTTCCCCCACACATTCTGTTACTACTGAATTAGCCTGTCTCTTTACCATCTGAAACCTTCAGTTGTATTGGCATATTCAAGACAGATAGAGTAGCGATATGTATTAATCTTGTACCCGGTTATCAAGAACAAAATATCTTTGTTCAGTAAGGCTTCATCCAGGTCAAACTCATCAACACATTATTATTTATAGCAGTGTGGCATTTGCAATGAAATAACCCCACATCTTAAGAATAAACCATAACACCTTTCCCATAGGCTCATGAATTATCGCATCTAATATTTGCTTAAACAAATTGAATACACACTTGGTCTATGTTTTAAATAAGTATACATAGAATATAAGATCTCATATTTAATTTTATTGGCCTTTTACCTGCACAGTGACAGTAAATCTGAACTCATCTCATCTCATCTAATACGACAAGTAAAGTAACAAACACGCTTCAAAATGCACCTCTGTCAGTTGACGGATTCTTGAGTTACTGTCAACGCTGTGTGTTCTCAGCCATTCACATAGTTTTGAACTGTGTGCACTTGTTACGTTTTCATTTCTCCTGGGGCAACAGCTGAGCAGAAGCCCTCAGAGGGAGAGCACTAATGGAGGGCACTGGGGGTGGGGGGTGGGGGGCGGAGGAGGAGGAGGAGGGGTCTCTGCTCTGTTGGTGGGGGGCAGCAGAGGGCAGCTGTGTTTACCTTCCTCCTCCCCCACCCTGGTGATTCCCATTTATTCTCACCAGGGAAACAATCCACACAATGACAAAACAAATTATAAATCTAATTAGAGATCTATCAAAATTATTAGAGCAGAGCCCTAGCGTTGCTTAATTAGGAGCGGCAAACAAAAGGGAGTCCGTCGATTTTCACCGCAGCCCCTCCATTAGGCCGGAGAAAAGACCTCACTGACTGCAAATGTTCTTTTTAAAGCAAAGTTGCAGTTTGCAAAGACATACATTCTGTGGATACACATGAACCACACATGTATTCTGCCTGTTAATAAGAACAAACAAATAGGGAAAGATACACAACTTCTCCCAATAGATAAAAACATTTCTAAAAGTTTCCCAGGTTTAGCTTTTCTGTTTAGATATGTCTGCATCCTCCACACTGCACAAGTTGGCTGGAAATCAAATGTATTGAGGAATCTTATATACACATCTATGTGTGTTAGAAGCAGGCACACCTTAGCTTTTCATTGTTCTTCATGTAGTGGAAATGAAAGGTCTCATCCTTAGAGGTTATTATAGAAAATTACTGGAAAGTGGCTTAAGATGATAGAGTTTAAAGTTTTTTTTAAGTTTTAGGTGTGCAGGAATGTAAGTGTATAAAGTAAGTCAGTAATCCGTGAGTATTATGTAAATCCCAGTTTACAGATACAGTATCTTTGTCTTTATCTTTGACATGAAGTGCAAAAACACTACTTTGCAATGCGTCATCAATGATGCTCAACTCTGATGGTGTATTATTCAGAGTAGTAATATGTGCTGACTTGTCCTCCCACCATGAGCAGGATAAACCTTTAAAGAGACACAAATCCAAAAAACTCTGCATTTTGCCGTACTTTGGTAACACCGTCAGGTTGTTCAGATTCAATTAAATCACAGAAGCATAGTAAAGGACATCAGATGTAGGTGAAATCTCTTCTTTCGGTCACTCATGACAGTATAGCACAGCAAAGGTAGTTACTCCCCCCCCCAATTAAAAAGTGAAAACACATATGGCCGTTCCAATGTGAAACTACCCCTTCCGTGTGTGAGGCAAGTTTGTGAGCTTCCTCCCTACCCCCTGCAGGAGTCTCCAAAACTTTTATGGGTTAACGCAGCTAAGCCTCTCATTAGTGGAGTCAGTCAGGTCCGAAAACACACTGAAGCGTTTGCCACCATTCCCTCTAATCACTCAGGTATGATACTGGAGCTTCTAGTGCAGCTGTTCAAGCCTGCTCTGGTCACTGGCTCATTTATCACTTTCATGTGTGCGCTTCCAGATCTCCTTCTGTTCCCATGAGGAGTCGAACCGATGTTATCTTTAGATCATGGATAGGTCAAAGGTTGGGACTATGTTTTGCTGTATTAAAATCCCCTTGTGGACATGCAACACAGGCAAAACCAGTACTGGTATCATGATCCTCAATGAGCTCAACAGACAGGGCTACTGTGTCATGAGATGATAACCAGAGCCCTTTTTAGTGCAGGTACAGAGTGGATAAAGCCGTTTACCTCTGTAAAATCTACTGATTTTAACAGACACACTTATTCTGTAGCTGCCAATGGTAGTTATGGCGTGCACACCTGACAATACAAAATACCAGCTATGCATAACATAAATAAACACATATCGACTAATCTTTATGGTGATAAACTGCCACTGGCTTCTGTTTCCTTTCTCTCTCTGACTCTCTCTCTCTCTCCTCCCCTGCTCTGCCTCTGTAGCCATTCTTTCCCATCATCCTCAGAGGCTGCTCTAATTTATCATCCTATCAATGGGGAGAAATGGGTGGAGGGTAGTGGCCTGTTTTTGCGGTGAATGGGTCTGGGTGGCTCTGTGCCAAGTGTGTGTGTGTGTGTGTGTGTGTTAGTGTGCATAGTTTTTTTTAATGTCTTTAAGACTTTTTTGCCAAGTCTGTCTGTCTGTGTCTGTATGGCAAACTTTCTCCTGTGGCGTTGTTCTTCAAAGGTTTACCACAGTTCCTTTTCCAGATCCTTCCTGAAAGTGGTACGGACTGATCAACATCATCAACATGTTGTACAGACACAATCTCCAATGCAGCCCTCACAAACTATGCCCCAGTCCCGATCACACCAACAAGAACAGTAAACAACAACAACATATCATAACACTTGAGGTCACTTGAGGTCCGCGACAGACTGCCTAGTCCAACCGACGACTCAACAACAACAAAAAAAAGAAAAGCAAAACTGAATAGCACCTCAACTTCAAAAACATTTTTATCTGATTAAGGATGAATGACATATTAGCAGCCTCCCAAAGACTCTGAGGAAATGATATGAATTCCTGTGTGAAACAATACTCTGATTGCACGGCGAGACTTACATAAACACTGGCTGGCTGATAGGGGATTTCTGCTGCTGTCTCAGCACTGGATAGTTTGAACCCCCACCACCACCACCACCACACACACGCACACACACACACACACACACACACACACACACACACACACACACACACACACACACACACACACACACCACCACCCACCCCCACCCCCCGGTCCCTGTGTCTCTAAGTATCCTGCAAGGTCTTATTAATAGATGTACGATTGCAGTTAGAACACCCTGACCGGTACAACAACATCCATTTCAACATCCACTGTCAGATGAGAAATTTGCATTTGCACAGACATTGGAATGCTACATGTGCCATTGTTAATGACGGTTTATGCATAAGTCATAAATAAGTCTTATTTGTGGTGAAATTTTGGCTATCGGTTTTCAGCCAGTGAAAAATGAGAGTAACACAAGGAGGCACAATTTTTTAGGATGAAGCTCACATTTCCCTGCAGGCCACAGAACATCAGTCACCAATCCATTTATCATTTTAGGATTTAGCTTGCGGAGAAAGTACATAGTCAAAAGTATCAACGTGTGCAGTTGTGTTCCACGATCCTGCCATCTTCATTCAGTGGCACTGGTTAGTGGATTAGCTGTGTAATGGCACACAGGTCAATTCTTCGAGAGGAATCTTAATGTGATCCTACAAAGTACAACCATTGTTCCAGACCACAACATCTTAAAGTCTTCTATCCTCCTTGGATCCTTGGATCATTTTTTAAAACACGATGTTCCACGATGTTCCACGATGTTCCACTGTCATGCACGTCTGAAAGATCCTGATGAGCCGTGGTGAAATCGTAATGGAATCGACATTTGTCCATCTGTACACTTTGCAAATGGAGAGAGAAGGCAGAAAGGTCCGGTGCTAACCTCCTCTCAGACAACATTTGCAAATTGAACTGCATGGATGCTGTCGGCTTTTTATACTGGTCTTGTTTTTCACATGATTGCTCATGGCAAATACACTCAGTGAACGGGATTAAATGTCTCTATTCGTCACAGGAGATGACTCTGTTGTTTGGCTAAATGGACTTACTCAAATGTTTCACCATGCTCAAACGCACTTGTGAAATTGATGGGAAGAAAATTCAGACAGTGCTTTGTTTTACATCATTTCAATGGCAAAGCTGTCTGTTCACCCGGCCGTCATCTTTCCACACTGTTTAAGCCAACATTTCGTTTTTCCTTTTTCTTCCCTTCTGTTCAATGTGCTAGACAACAAGTCTGTTGAGTAAACAAAGACTGAGGTTCGTGAGTTTGGAAGGGGGGGGGGGGGGGGGGGATTTGTGAGTTAGCGACTAACCCTGCTATCACTCAGCCAATCCTAGCTCGCTGCACGCTGTTCTGGCCTTGCCTCTGCTGTTTGGGGGGTGAAATGTACAGCAGCATCAGCAGGGAGCGAGGCCTTGCGTGACTTCCACCTCCACAAGCTCGGGCAGCTCATGCGTGACTGTCCGTCATCATTACCTGCTTGTAAAAACACTGCAGCCACGGCCGGGAGGGGCCGTCGGGGGGGCAGGGGGGGGGGGGGGGGGGGGGTGTGGAAGGGGCTCATTTGCCTTAGAGCACAGGGTGACCTCTCAACCTTCACAGGGGGAGCTGGGTAAACAGGGGGAGGGGGGAAGAGGCGAGCAGTGGAGACTTCAGCTGGAGACGGAGGAGTTATCACTCACTTCCTCCCAACACACACGCACATACGCACACTAATCTCCAAGACAGACACATCACAAACACACAAACACACACACACACTCAAGGGTATTCAAGCCCCAACCGAGTAACTTAGTATGTTTATTGTATAATTACACGGCTGGGACCTGCATTTTGGTTAAATATCACTCCACTTGAAGACATTCGGCAGAGAGAGAAGCTGAAGCTGAAGAAAACTGTACCTGTCATCTTGAGAGGTATTACAGGAGTTTTTTTTTTCCATCAGAGGTCCCTGTGTTGCTCCCTCGCACATTTCCGATTGTGTTGAGTGAAGAATATCAGTGACACTTCCTGAAGGTAAACAGCTGAACGGAAAGTAAATGTTGCCACATCTACCAGAACATTCCCCATAAATTGAGCTACACACAATGACACACAATACATTCTTCCACTAACATTTCTTTCACACATGCAGGATAAAGTAGATGGGAGTTTTTCTTAGTGAGTGTGTCTCCAAATGCCATGATTCAGACAACTCCATTTTCATGTAAACAGCATCTCCAACAGACTACCAGGGAAGTTCCCACTAAAGCCCCTAGGCACCTTGCAATGCTCAACTAGCAGATGCCGTCTGTCCTTCCCTCTAAATTGATCGTCAATTGTATGTCAAGGCTTTATTAAGCCCCCAAAAACAATGCCATATTACAATGCTGTAAAAAGGCTTTCTAGGCCAGAGAGAGAGCTAGGCTTTGCTATCACCACCACCACCACTAGAAAGCGCAGTCATGCGATCAACCGCGTGGCTTTTGCTCTCATTCATTTTCCCACCGCCCAAAAAAAAACAGTACACAAAAAGAGGGGAAGAGAGGGAAAATCCGACATGCATGCTGATCCTGGACTCTGGGGGGAAAGTGCCCTTTTAGTGTCGGGAGAGAGGCGAGACGCCTTCACGGGCCGGTGGCCACGCTTTGGCAAGGGACATAGCAGCAGTTGGCCAGACAAAAAAAAAAAAAAAAAGCCCCAGTAGTCTGATAGAGGTAACTCAGTTGGCTGTTAGTTAGTCTACAAGGTCATTTGGATACTTCAGAGACAGCCTCATTAGCATCATTTGCTGCTCATACCCCTTGACGTTGTTTTTCTTTCTTTCTTTCTCGCTCTTTCTTTCTTTTTTCTCTTGGGAGAGAGTGGCCGGCTTTGTCAGGAAAACGAGGAGAGAAGAAAAACAGGGTTTTATCATTTTCTGGGAAAGCTGGGGCAGCAAGGGGTTTGTTGAGGACTGAGCTGACATTTGAAGGGGGGGGGGGGATCAAGTAATGAGCAGAGAACAGGGCTCTGAACTTTTGGTCCATTTGAGAAAAGCAGGGCTCTGTCCAGATAGTAGCTGAGTTTGGGGTGGATCGAGCCCTGATCAGTGCCGGAGCGAAGCCAGGGTCCACACAGTCCAGAAGGCCTGAGTTTCCACTAGTGAACAATGATTCAACTCTCTCAGGCATGGTTCACTGGCTGGAACTTTGGCACAGCCATTCACATCTCAAGGTGGGAGATTTTTGACCACAAATGAATGTTCCCACTCAGCTATCGCAACTAATTAAAGTATTTATGTGTGTGTGTGTGTGTGTGTGTGTGTGTGTGTGTGTGTGTGTGTGTGTGTGTGTGTGTGTGTGTGTGTGTGTGTGTGTGTGTGTGTGTGTGTGTGTGTGTGTGTGTGTGTGTGTGTGTGTGTGTGTGTGTGTGTATGTATACTATTGGTTTGTGCCAGTGCATGCAATTACTGATTTTAGGGGAAGAGGAGATGTGCATGGTTCTGAGGGATTAAATAAGTTGAAGAGGGCAGATATTCTTAAGAGTGCCGCTCAAACTCGCTCCTAAGAACTCTTTGCCTGCAAATGTTTGCTTTGTTTTCTGCTAAATTAGCATACAAAATAATAATGTTGTAATGGTTACACATTGTGCAGTGTTAGTAGTGGTATGGTATTGGTAGTGTATAATGCATTTATTGTGACATTATAACCTACAGCAATATATATATATATATAAACAAATTATACACATAAATACTAATACTAATCAACCCAGAGTGTGCTAATTTATACACTTTTTTCAATTGAAAACAAATAGCAAAAAGTAAACCTTACAGTTATTTCAGAGGTGTAGCCAGAATATACTGACAAGTGTAGCCAACTTATAGGAGAACATAATAGCGCATGACAACCCAAATTCAGGATACGTTAAGGATGATGATGACAGATCTTTTTTCTCAAAACTCAAAAATTAAGCTAAACACAAACAGAACTGAAGTTGGCCTTCAAGATCAAGATCTGCTAAGCAGATTCTGAATATTACTATAAAATAAATGGAAACCAAATTAGCGTGTGAATAGAAATATCTTGGAAATGTATCATAAAAGGCAAGGCAAAGCAAGGCAAGGCAACTTTATTTATATAGCGCATTTCATGCACATGTGCAAATCAATGTGCTTTACATATACAATCACAGGAGAGACAATAAATAATTAAAATAAATAAAAGGATAAAAAATAAGAGTAAAGTGAAACAAGTAAAAAGAAAAAGATTTAAGCCTTAATTTAAAAGTAGCAACATTTGGGGCACATCTAAGTGTTTCTGGGAGTTTGTTCCAGGAATAAGAAGCAAAATATTTGAATGATGCTTTACCATGTTTTGTCTTAGGTCTATAAACAGTTAGCAGTCCCTTTCCAGACGAACTAAGGGTTCTTGATGGTTGATAGGGAGTAAGAAGATCTAGGATGTATTTTGGGCCCAAACCATTTACCAAAATACCAGGTGTAGTCCAAAATACACTTACCTTGAAAAGGCATGTCGCAATACAGATTAATTACATTAATTACATTACATATAACATTTATTTATAATGCAGCAGTCCTGACTTCACCTCACTCTATTTACCAAAGAAGACAGCAACATCGCCCTTTATTTATTTGTTATTGACTTTTAAATATATCCTGTATTAGTCTAAATTAATTTATAATGTTCCACAGTTAAGCAGTGATCCGCTATCATACATGCAGAACATTGCAAATATGAATGATTCTAAATGTAATTTATTTTTTAGCTTGGTAAGTGTTTAAAGTGTTTGATTAGTTTTATTTTATGTAATTTTGCATTTATTCATTGTTTTGCCATTTTATGTTCATTTGTTTTTGTAAGTCTAAATGTTCTTTAAAATTTCA